>NC_047677.1:38781461-39085211 GCF_011762505.2 Arvicanthis niloticus
TTCGTTCTTGATCCTATAAAGCAAAGTGCACCTTGGCACAGGTGTGGTAGCCTTGGCTTTGAGTGAGATTGAGTTTGTGCTTTCTTGACCCCCATAGATATATTCTACATATAGATGGGAGGAGGGCATTTGGATATTGGTTCTGTTTGTTCTGTTCTTCTTCACCATCAAAGTCACCCTCTAACCTACTAACCACATCCCCAAAACTGATCTCTGCCATACTGAGATACTTCTTCAAGTACTAGCTACAAAATAGCTACAATGATGTCATCTTGAAGCAGGTTAAAAATTATTTTTCTGGATCCGACCTCAGAAGTTTATAACCATAATCTGAGAGTAGGACTGGAAGGTTGTACCAATGGTTAGGAGTGCTTGGATCCGAGCAGCTGTGCCAGGCAGCTCTCAAACTCCTGCCCTTTGGTTACTCGCCTCATCCGGCAGCAACCACACATCAGAGGATACACGTGAATTATCTTCATTTCATGGGTATGTAAAGCCACTTCTGTGACCTCACTACCTTCTGTTTCCTGGTTATGTGTGCAGTATGCATAAATTTAAACCCCACTGGTTTTATGTCACTAGTTTTTAAAACATTTTATGGTAAAAATAGGTGGACCATAGGTAAATGGTTAAAATAAAGACGTATTTATGGTTTGTCTTAAAAAATAATATGCATGCACGTGAAATTATAATACAATATATTTCCATCTACTGATATGACTAAAACTTAACAATTGGTGACTATGTCAAATAAACATTACACACCTTTAGAAAAAGTATAGGCCCCAATTCTAAAATGCCTTAAACTAAGGCAATGTTATTGCTGTTTGTATTTTTGGGTTAATCCTGGGCTTGATTTTAATGTCTCACTTAGGGCTGCATCATCCTTGCTTGGTTAGAAGCATCCACATTTTCCACTGTGGCTGCAGGGAACTGACTGAGGCAAAGTCGCAGAGCCACTTTAGCTATGCTGGGGTTTGTTTGTTTGTTTGTTTGCTACTATAAACATCTGATAATAAAGACACAGTATTTAATATATGTGCCTGTAAGTGGGTCCGTTAGATGTTATCAGCCATTCCTGAGCTACTTTAATAGTGAATATTTAAATGTTAGACAACTAATCCAAAGATCTTGTGACAGCCTCAAAAATAAAATAAGCATTTCTGCTTCAAATATATTTAAATGTCCATGCTATTTGATAAACTCTTTTCCCCTACATCCACCTCATAGAACCATTACTTATTCAATACATTACTAAAGAAAACATAGGTATACGATATTAAAAGGTAGCATTTTTACAGGTTTGATTAAAGAAGTCCAGGGAATTGAAATAGTTCACAAGAAGTATTTTTCATGGGAATGGAGGAATTAAAGTATCACTTATTGTCTAATATCGATCATGTTTTATTCCTTAAAATTACAAGTTAAATACTTGAAGCTATGGTTTGTAAGTGGGGTAAACACACTAATGATCTATGTGTGAGCCTCTTGTCAAAGGTAATTGTCTTTGAGATTATACTAGGCATATACCTTGTTTTGGAAAATCAAAGTTAGCTTTCCATCATGATGTTTGGTAATAATTTTATTCAGAAACTGATTTGCATTGTGTTTTGGAGGTATTATACATGTTATTCTGAATGTTTGTGAGGAATGAGTATTGAAACCCTGTATAAGATGCTAAAGAGATACATAAGATATATAAGATGCATAAGATACACTAAGATACTTAAGATGCATTAGATACATAAGATATATAAGATGTATAAGATACATGGGATGCATAAGATATATTAGATACTCAAGATATATAAGATATATAAGATGCATAAAATTCATAAGATACATAAAATGTATAAAATGCATTAGATGTGTAAGATACATAATATGCATAAAATATATAAGATACATACTATGCATTAAATACATAAGATGTGTAAGATACATAAAATGTATAAGCTGCGTTAGATACATGTGGGACCATGAAAGGGTGACTTGGTTTCTGGTAGAGCACTGGCTAGAGATAGCCAGAGACCTAACAGATGTCCATGCCTGTGAGGGATGGCATATATTTCACTATGCTCCCAGACTCCAGGCTCCTGACACTTGATCTAAGACCTCCATTTGATCAGCGCCTTTCAGTCACATAGGGCAATTCCCCTATGAGCCCCTCCACAGGTAGAGGGCATGACTACAAGCCTCACCCTCAGGGATTTCCATATTAATGAGTTTCCTGAAGGCCAGAAGGTTAAGTATTCCTTCCCAGACTCCTTACAAATGGTATTTAAGATGCAAAATCTGCATTAGATACAGAAGATGCTAAGCTACTCTGTGTGGTAGCCTATAAGCACTAACAAGAAGTCTATTCACATCAGTCCCATTTTGGTCTGTGGTCATGATGAGCTTTTCTTGTTGTTTGTTTTTCTTCTCCCTGAGTTTGTGTTAGTGCTACAGGGCATGAATGCTTGGTAGCTATCTGGAAATCGGAAGGCAATGAGAATGTAGAGGCTGGGGAAAGTTCAGTTTTCCACATTGCATGAGGTTTCCAGAGGACGTGTGGACCTGGTCCCCAGACGGGAGATTGGAAATATGAGCACACTTCTTATTTAAGGCACAGCATTTGGTCCCACTGCTTTATTTTGTCTCACTTTTCATTCTGGTCTTTGTTAGTTTATAGGTTTTTGTCTTCGATGTATATGTTTATGTGTTGAAGATACATGCACATTTTAAAATATTTCCCACTGTTAGCTAATGGTAAATTATAATACCTACATTTACTAACATTTGGCTAAACCTAAAAATTGACTCATTTTTAAGAAAAACAATTAAAGCTTTTGATTAGAAACAAAAGAGAAACAAACTGATTGTACTTTAGGGTAATTTAGGTCATTGTTAGGGTAGGAAGGCAAAAAGCATAAAAAAAAATAGTTGTGATGCTGGTCCATTGTTAATAGTCAGAAAGGTTCTTGGTCCTGTCAATAGTTTGTCATGATCAGATGCTAGATGTGCTATACAGGAGGTCTGATTTATTACATATCTTCCCCTAAATCAGCACATCTACTCACTAACTCCATGTGAAGGCATGATGGAAATTTGAGAGTCACTGGGGTACCTTATGGATGGGCCACCTGAATAAACCGTCTCACTCACTACCCCACTTCCCATTGCACCCAAACTTCTGGCTCAAGTCCCATAAAACTCTTCTAAGGTATTTTCCCATTTCTGGGGACCCACTTCTTCTAACAGGGGCTTGTGGGGAGCCAGCAGAAGGCAGCTATCATCCTTGCAGCCATCTTGAGCCATATACCCTGACAAGAGACTTGTTTACAACAGCCTACAACAGCTGAGCACACTCTGATAACATCTTATTTTAGATACCCAGGATTTTCCCTTGGGTGTGTGAGACTTAAAGGTGTGAAACTTAAAGGTGTGACTTAAGAAGTGAGACTTATAAAAGGCAAGAGGCAGACAAAAGAAAGTAACTTGGAACTGGGAAAGAGACTAGCTGCATAGGACTAGAGACTTGGAAAGAGAACTTGGAGGCACTAGGGACTAGGAACTAGGGACTAGGAACTCGAGACTTGGGACAGGAACTTGGAAAGAGAGAGACACAAGAATAAATGGGACTGAATCACACTCTATCTGGTCTCCATTCTTCACGTCTGTCCTCACTCTCTCTCTCTTGCTGAACCCTGACCCATGGACCAGAGCAGCAGTACAAACTGGGACAATTTAGCCCCCAAGCTTGGGGCAGTGCAGGTTCCAAGCATTTGGCAGTGAGGGGCTCTATTGTCTTTCTCTTAAACTCTGGCCTATAATTCCTTAAGGAGATTTTTCTTCTGAAGGCCCTTTTGAGTCCCTGAATTTTATTCTTTGAATTCATGAGACAAGAACCCAGAGACCACAATCCATCATGGCTTTGGCAACATATGATTTTCCTGCACCCTAGTCCCCAGAGCTATAGCCCAGCCTATGTCAGATAGATTCCGTCACTCTTAAGAACACTCCATTTTTCTGAATGATGTCCATGTTAACAAATGTATAGTGTTAGGAAGTATGCATGATATATAACATAACAATACAAGTTGGGGAAATATAAATTAATCAATTACGTTAGCCTTCTTGGCTCAAATAGCAAACATTATAGTATGGTCATCTTAGGCAACAGAGTTGTATTTTATCAGTAGTTTGGAGTCTAAAACTCCAGATTAAAATTGGCCAGGGTTTGTTTCTCTTTCCTGATCACAGATGTCTATTTTCGTGCTATGTGTTCACATTGCCTCCCCTTTCTCTTTATATGAATTTGAAATCCCTAGTTTCTACTGTGTGAACTCTCTACTCCTTCAATGCCAGCATCCATGCTGTGATCGGCATTATCCATGATGGCCCACTTATGTCACTTCACTGTGATGAGAACTGTCTCATGAAAATTTGAATGGCACATGATTCAGTACAGAGAGCAGTAGGTAAACTCAGAAAATGCTTTAAAGTGCTGTCACTGTCAATAGTAATTACAGTTTTCTATAGTAATGAAATATCCCAATTTTAAAATAAAATTTGAAAACATTTTAGTTCTGAGAAAGAAAAGAGAAGTCAAGAGTGTGAATTAGGACATATTATGAAAGAATTCTTTCTAGCTACTGTCTTGTGTTGCATCCCTCTCCTTACATTGAGAAAAACAAATCCACTGAAATCAGATAAAAAATGTATGTGGAGAATTGTTTTGTTTACCTCACTCACAGTTTACAATGTTGTTTTTCCCCATTACTCCTGTCATGCTGTCATCTGCCCAGATATTGACATAGGAATGACACACAGAGAAGTGGCTGTCCAGTATAGATCACAAAGAGATCATGCCAACACCACGATCGCCAACCAATGTCTGAGGAACAATTTATTCACCCAATGCTTCTTCCTTGGGTGTCCCTGACAAACATTCTTTAGATAAACTCTAAATTTTATTAGAATTTAAAAAATTTTTTGTCAATAATTTATTTATTTTATTCACTTTACACCCTGATCATAGCCCTCCTCTCTCCTCTTCTCCAAGTCTCATCTTTACAAATCCTTCCTCACACTAACATCTCTCCTTCACCTCAGAGAAAGGTAAGCCCCTTGGGTACCAACCCACCCTGATGAATCTGGTCCCAGCAGGACTAGGCACTCCTTTCCCACTGAGGCCCAGCCAGGCATTCCAGATAAGGAAAAGGAGTTCCAATGGCAGGGAACAGAGACAAAGGCAGACCCTGTTTCACTAGTTAGGGGACGCAAATGAAGACTAAGCTCCATATCTTATACAAATGTATAGGGAGTCTTTGTCCAGTTCCTGCATGCTCCCTGATTGGTGGTCTAGGCTCTTTGAACCCTCATAGTCCAAAGTTAGTTGACTCTGTGGGTCTTCTTATGGTGTCCTTGACCCCTCTGACTTGCCCAATTCTATCACCCACCTTTCTAAGTGATGTTTGACTGCATCTGTTTCTATCCACTGCTGGATGAAGCCTCTCAGGGGACACTTATGCTAGGCTCCTGTCTGTAAGCGTAACAGAGTATCATTAGTAGTGTCTAGGGTTGTCTTTCTCACATGGGATGAGTTTCAAGTTGGGGCAGTCATTGGTTGGCTATTCCCTCAGTCTCTGCTCCATCTTAATCTCTGCACATCTTAGAAGCAAGACAGGTTTTGGGTTAAAGATTCTGTAGATGCCTCCCCCCTCCTCTGTAAGTCCTTCCTGGCAACAGGAAATTTAGTCATTTCCTACTCATTATGTTAGAAGGACACCTTATAAATACAACCTTGACTATGCAATGAAAGGTTTTATTGTGCTAATGAATACAACAGTAGCATATTATGATGAAAAAATGATTTTATCTCTGCAATTTTCCTTCCCGATTCTTATAACCTAAATTTAAAGACATTGTGCAAAATATATGACCCCCAGTTCAGAAAACTGCTGAAATCAACGCAAACCTAAGGACTTATCAAGCGATGTGATTACTAAATATAGAGTATCCTAGTGGACATATTGGAACCAAAAGAAAGCACATAAAGCTTGGATATTAGTTAATAACAATGAATTGTCAAAGCAAAATTAAATAGGTTTAGAATGTTCTATTGAAGGATATTGTTATGCCAAAAAGTTTTTATATCACAAGGGCTAGAGTGGTCAGCATGTATGTGGAGTTGAGGCAGGCATTGGGAAACATATACTTAATGGTCCTATTCACAGAAAACATAAACTTGTTTTATGCTTATGACTATAAGAAGTTTTAGAGTTTGAAGCAAGTCTTTTAGAAGTTTCTATTCCATTCCTCCCAGAGACATTGAGTAGAAAACTCAAATTTCTTAACCATAATATTACAAGGGAATGGCTCCTGGGCCACTGAAAGGGAGCAAGCCTCGGCTAGAGAGCTATAGAAAAGACTTACACCCCACAAGAGCAGAGAAGGCTCCTGAACTCAGTGTTCTAAGAAGAGGAAGGATAGGCCTTCATTTTAGGTATTCTGATTTTTACAAGAGTCAAGTTGGTCAGGGGCCTAGAGGCAGAGAGACATGCCCATGAAATTCAGGCTCACTGAGCAAACCACTAAGCCCACCATAATGATTCTTTATAGCAAAAATTTTATACTAATATAATATTGTCTTAGTCAGGGTTTCTATTCTTGCACTAAACATCATGACAAAGAAGCAAGTTGGGGAGGAAAGGGTTAATTCAGTTTACACTTTCCACATTGCTGTTCATCACCACAGGAAATCAGGACTAGAACTCAAGCAAGTCAAGAATCAGGAGCTGATGCAGAGGCCATGGAGGGGTGCTGCTTACTGGCTTGCTTCCCCTGGCTTGCTCAGCCTGCTTTCTTATAGAACCCAGGACTACCAGCCCAGGGATGGCTCCACCTACAGTGGGCCCTCCCACCCTTGATCACTAATTGAAAAAATGCCTTACAGCTGGATCTCATGGAGGCATTTCCTCAAGGGAGGCTCTTTTCTCTGTGATAACTCCAGCTTGTGTCAAGTTGACACACAAAACCAGCCAGTACAAATATCGTAGTTCAACAAAAATGCTAATTTGGGATATATAGGTCCTCTATATTATTCCCAATCCTGTGCAAAACACAGCTCTTATAACAAAAAGAATAGGTGATAATTTATTCTCAGCCAAATATGAAGGACTGACTGTGACCCAGAAGCTGTCATTCAGGTTTCTCTAATGATGTACTCCACTGTACAGAAGATCACTTGGACTTTATAGTCAAAACAGAATGATATAAATCAAGGCATTTACCAAGTATATCAGTGGGGAGCTCTGAGGAGTGGGTAGGTTACATCCAGGGTAGGGACAATCTCTGCTATGGATCTCACATTGTATCTGATTTATATCTGATAGCATTTTATCATTTTAGCTGTTGGAAACAAATAATCCACTAAGTTGGTCTATTCCAAAAGTTTCACTTCACAGTACCAAAGATTTTAGGTCAGAATCAGACATTGATAAGTTACTTTGAAGGAGACTAATGATGTTGGTCTTTAGTATAGCACACCCTCTGTCCATAACCACAAAATTGCAGCCAGTCAGCTGTCTGCAACATTTTCAATGTAAGTGGCCCATGCAGAAAAATTCAGTTTATACCAATTAAAAAGTCAGATTGGCTTCTGCAGTTAAGTCTTCACTCAGCCGTAGACTTCTTTCTACACTCTCTCTCTAGGGTGATTCCATTAAGCTAATGCCTAAGTAGATGGAAAACCCATGACAAATTTGTGTCATTTTCCCCCCGAACATAACGAAAAGTTCTAAACTCTAACACCCCAATGTGCTTTTAAGAATCTGGGTTTTCAGGGTCCTGAAGTGAAGAGGGACTTCACAGGAAGACTAACAGCATCAAGGAACCTGGGCCCTAGGGGCTTCTCTGAGACTGAGCCACCAACCAAAGAGCATACCCAGCCTGGACCAAGGCTCCAGCATCTATGTAACAGATGTGTAGCTCAGCCTTCATGTGGGCCCCCAACAACTGGAGTGGGGGCTGTCCCTAAAGCTGTTACCTGACTCTCGAATCTCTTCCCCAACAGGATTGCTTTCTCTGGCCTCAGTAGGAGAGGAAGTGCCTAACCCTGGAGAGACATGATACCCAGGGGGTCCCCACCCACTCAGAGGAGAAGAGCCAGGGGAATGGGGGGGGGGAGAGTTTGTGTGAGGAGGGACTGGGACACAGCAATCAGAATGCAAAATGAATAAATAGATAAATAAGTGGAAAGAAAAATAAACTGGGTTTTCAATATAAGTGGATAAAAGTTCTTCTATTCCCCCAACATAAAACTTGGCTTAAACAGGTTACTATTGATCATTTATTTAAAGAGAGAAAAAAAGAATAAATACAACTAAATTATACCTGATATTTATTATTATCTCATTATTTAATTTTTCTTTCTTTCTTCTTTCTTTTTCTCTTTTTGTTTTTGTTTGTTTGTTTGTTTGTTTGTTTTTACCCTCATCAGGACCGTGCACAAAATCTGAATGAGAGAAGAACAACCACCACCACCCTCACAGTAGATATTCTAGATGGAGATGACCTTGGACCTATGTTTCTGCCTTGTGTTCTTGTGCCAAACACCCGTGACTGCCGTCCACTCACCTACCAAGCTGCCATTCCTGAACTGAGAACTCCGGTAAGTACACTTTCTTTCTTTGTTTCTTTCTGTTTCTCTCCTTCTCTCTTTCTCTTTCTTTTGTTCTTTCTTTTGTTCTTTCCCATCTCTATTGACATCTTTAATAATCCCATTGAAGTCCCATCTCAGAACGCTTTGCAGAGAGTTTGGTTGATATCAAAACTCACTAGCAAAGAACTAAAATGATAGTTTTTGTATAATGTTATTTATAATATGTGGATAATGTCACAATGTATAATTTCATCCTTTACAAACTGGAAAAAAAAAACTCAAGAAAACACAAACTCTCTGACACCGATATTTAAGAAAATGTCCACCAATAAGTGTTATGTCTAGTTGCTAGCACATTCAGAAATGTTAGAGGTGATATTGGGCTCTCTGGAAGTAGGAGTCAACAAATCCTGAATATGTATCTCCACCCCTTGAAGGTATGTTTTAAAGAAACAGAAAGCAAAACATGAATAGATATTTTCCACACTCAATTCAGAGTTTTAAAACATGCCAGTAGAGCTATGCATTCCTGATGTTTGAAAGTCACAGTTTGGAACATCTGGGTGCCAGAAACACATACTTTAAGGGTCAAGATTTTAAGAAACCCCTATTCATGAAAATGGCATGAAAGACTCAGGAGGACAAGTACTATATGTTTATTCTAATGTGCAGAACCTACATGCATGCATGGATGGATGGATGGATGGATGGATGGATGGATGGATGGATGGATGATGAGTGGAGGATGATGATGTGTGGATTGATAGATGGATGGATGAATGGTTGGATGGATGATGGATGGGTGGTTGGATAGGTGGATGTGCAAGTTGCCAGATGGTTGATTAATTGATATATGAATGCATTGATGTGTAATAGATGATATGATGAGTTACCAAAGAAGAACTGTTTGAGAAAAGAATCCAGCAGGAATAGGGGGATCAGCAGAAGACAACTGGGGTGAATATGACCAAAGTTCATGATATACATGCAAAAATATTTAAGAAATAAGTCCACCATTTTGTATAACAAATATACATTTTAGAAAGGTAAGAAAACAAAAAACTAATTGTAACCCATTCAGGCATCTACTTAAAGTTAACATAGTTTCTTTTTTCTCTCAGATGTGCGTGTGTGTTGTTGTTGTTGTTTCATAGAGGTTAAATTCCAAGTAGTCATCTCCCTGAATTTCATTATTGGTCCAGTTTTCTAAGTTCCAAAAATAACTCCCAGTGTTATAATTTGTTGGAAAAATCTTTGAAGCTTTTATCAGTAATGTGAAAACAGAAACAAAAATTTGGAGTATGCTGTACTTACATGATAATTTAGATAATAAAAGAGAAATGTTTTCATTTTATGTTCTTATCCAGTGTTGTAGATATTTTTTAGTGTATCTTACATGTATGAGAACAGAGTCTATAGTACAACTATAGTGTACAAACAACCACTAAAATATTGACCTGAATGGTCAACAACTATATAAAGTATTAATGTTTTGATGCATATTGTATGATAATAAATTTTACTAATTTTGAGATTAGATGCTTTGATCTGGTATATGGCCACAGACAATGGCAAAAATTTTTACTAATATTGAAAGGTAAAAGACCTAACAATCTTGTATAAAAATATAAATACAGGCAATTTAATTTTATGTCTTGAACTTAATATTTGATTTTCAGTGAGAAAAGTACTATGAGTTGAAAACAACAGTGTGTCTTTGTAATGTTTAATGGGAATGGTGAAAGTATTTGTCTATTAATTTGTTTCTGGGTTAGTTAATGTAGCTTCTGAAACTCCAACAAGAAGGATTATTGGCATAGGAAGAATTATACTCATCAACTTGATCGGGAGACTGTTTAATAGGACTTAGTCTTTTGAGGAAAGGCTGAAGCTATGGTTTGAGCAGCAGTATACCCTGGAGTTTTGTGAAGAGCTCAGAGCACACTGGGATACTGATGAAGAATCTTATTCTTTTGAGGTTAGAGAAGCCAGATAAATGATAACAATGTCTAACAGTAATATTCAATGTTCAGTTTGGCACAAACTCATAAGCACTGAACAGATATTAACTGAGCCCATATATGTTTCTTTTGCAGAAGTCCTATTATTATGCAAATTTTACAGACGAGCCTTCAAAGAGTTTATGTAATTTCCCTTGGTACTATGAGTAAGTGAATATATGTGACAAATTATACACTGTGTGTGTGTGTGTGTGTGTGTGTGTGTGTGTGTGTGTGTGTGTAAGTTAACATGTATAACCAGCGATATCCATTGCCTGGATGGTACCACACTAACAAAGAAGAGTCCCGTGGTCTCTGTGGCATGTGTTAAGCTGGGCATTGATGTTGCCTGTGGAAACCAGATGCCAGATGTGCCTTTGCATCTCCTTCACCATCCTCACACTACACATGATAACTTTTACACACTGGATATTAGTACCTAAGGAAGACATAATTCAACTTTAAAAGTTAGTGGGGTTTTTTTTTTTCAACTGGCAAATCTGTTCCTTTGCTCAGAATGTATTATTATAATACAAGGAGAGAACTGATATCTGGTCAAGAAATCTCTTACACATTCATTCTCTGAAAAGCAGTTTGAACAGACATGTTCGGGCCTCTGGACACAGCAGATGTTTTCTTGTATAAAAGGGTGTTTTTAAACAAAGAAAATAAACACTTTAATGACAATAAGTATCTTTTAGATAGCTTTTCAAACCATGCTTTATAAATTAATGCTACATTAAAATTCTAGAATAAACTATCATTACACTTCATATTTTAATTTTTTTAAATTTGTTTTGTATGTATGTGAGTGCCTGTGCCTATATGCCTGGTGCCAGTAGTGATCAGAGGCAGGTCTTGGATCCCCAGGAACTGGAGTAACAGGCAGTTGTGAGTTAAATGAATGGTATGCGTTCTGAGAACTAAATACAAGTCCTTTATAAAAGTAGTAAGTGCTCTTAACCTCAAAGCCACCCCTGTAGTCTCATATGTCATCATTCTAAGAGACTGATTCATTCCTTAGTGCTCTGTTAATCAAAGAGAAGTTCATATTTACTTCCACAAATGTATATGTAACTTAATTAATAGTTACTTAGTAGAAATTGTTTGTATTGCCACCCAGAAAAAAAGGGAGGGGGTATGTTTACTTCCAAACACAGTGCCTTCAAATGATAATCATTTAAAGTTTTCATCAAGCCATTATTTTATTCTATGAAATTTTGAAGAAGCATCTCAATTTTGCTGCCTCTAGTGCAGTAAGCATGTTTAGCATGGGTAACTGTAGGGTGTTTTGTTTAGTTGTAGACAAGCATTGTTGAGGAAGTGTCTAAATCTCAACTAAGAAGACCATATGAGAAAGGATATGTTTAGGGGTTTATGTGTTCTTACACATCATTATTACTCTAGATGTATCTCAGGTCAAACTGGAGTTCAGTTTTAAGTTTAACATTCAAATAGCTTCATTTATGTCTTTTCATTCTCTCTCTTTATGCATGTACATATAGTATATATTTATTATATATTATAACTAGTATATAATTAATATATAATTTTAGAAATTTACAATAAGTAAGATCTTGCTATTCAGAGTGAGAAATTATTGATGTCAGTAAACCACACATGCTGACTTTAGTTACATGCTGGCTAACCCTTCCTCAAACTAATTCTTTGAATCCCAAAAGTCCTTTCACCTACTCATACCTGTCTTTATGAGATAATTTTCAATAGTTACCATAGTGATATTCTTAATTCTACTATAGTATATACAGAATTTATCAACTAAAATGAATTATTTTAATGAGCATATGTTTAGAGATAAAATATTTTATAAATGTAAATTTTGTTTTCTACTAGAGAAAACTATATTCAGTGAAAAAAATTAATGTCTTTAGGGACATTAATATTAATAGTGTTTAATATATTATTTATATCTGGTATCAGATAAAAAAGTCATAGATAGTTCTAGGCCAGTTATTTATTATTAATTTCATTATTAATTTTATAAACAAAATTAATTTATATCAACTGAGGACTGATATTGTGAGACTCCATATTAGTTACAGAGCCTGGTCAAATAAGATGAGGAAAATCTTAACAAAATAATGGGTTTTTTTCTTTATAAATTTAGCCTTATTTATCAATTTTAAAGTTATTATGCCTATAATGTTTGTCTTCTATTTTCATGAATAAAACCTCTATAACTAGGTGTGTAGAATTCGTTGTTCATTAATTTAATTCATTCTGTATCACAATGGGTCAAACTGGAGTTGTTTTTATGTTTCACATTCAAATTTCTGTTAATATGTTTTTACATTTTTGTGTCTTCTTACTTAAATATGAGCAAAGATACAAAAAAGTTTGATGCATTTGCTTAAAACTGAGTATATGTATATGAATATATATATCAATAAACAGTGTCAATCAACAATATATTATATACTTTAATATTATATATTAAATAACATTTATTATTTATTATATATTATATATAAATGTTATGTATTATATATTATATATTTTCATATATGATATATTACATATATTATACAATTATAGTATTATATATTATATATATTGTTGCTTGAAAATTTTTTTGTTGAGTATTTTATCTGTAACTAGATGCTCTGACTCGCTACTTTTTTGAGTTATTGTGCCACATGCTTTTCACTATGTGAAAATGAACTGCCTATAATGCAAGAAAACCCTTTTCTCTCTTTGGTAAAGTCCTTTGGACAGGTTCTCATAACACCCAGCTGCAAATATCTCCACTGCAGTCTACAAAAGAGATCTAGTTTCCACAAATCTGTCAAAAATAATTCCTTCTGCTTGTTTATATTGTCTTATTCTTCACAGCTACTCTGTCCAGTATGATGGGATTTCCAGAGATGTCCAACAATGAAAATGTCTTCTCAGGCCATACTCTATATAAATATTCTACAGGCTGAGAGCTCACACATCTGTGTCTTTTTCTTTCCACATTTCTTTTCTTTCCCTAAAGGGCTTTGAATTCATCTTGAATATTTGGTTGGTTTTATTCCTTTTGCAAAAACTTATATTTTTTTCCTAATCTTAAATGTAGAGCTATCTAGATTTCTATGTTTTTAACTCTTTTGGGGGGCCTTAATACAGTTTCTAGTAAGACTAACTTAAGCAACACCACATCAGTAAGTTCTGTTTCACTTGAATTAGTCTGTGACTACATCTCTGAGTCCAGTTCTATCCCTATCTCCCCAGCTGTGCCTTCTCACTGTTCTGTAGTTATTGCCTAGCTCAGCAGAGATCCATTACCACCCTTTCTGACTAACTGGGATGTGCCCAAAGCCACCGTCATTTTACCTATTAAGTGTGTTCATATATGGTTGACTCCATGCACCATGCAAAGAACAGACTAAACCAATAAAGACAGCTATACTACTCTCTGTCCTATCACAAACAAGCAAATGTAAAGAGCTTGTGTGTGTGCGTGTGTGTGTGTGTGTGTGTATTAAATCAATGTGTGTGACATATATATATATGTCACACACATTGATTTATATATATATATATATGTGCACACACATTGATTTAATATAACCACTCATTATAAAAACAGCCATATTACTTGTATATTTTAATTCATTTAAAGTAGGGGCATGTCCCAATTTGCCTGTCCTTTTTCTAGTCAAGGTGCCCTTTAAAGAGGATTCAAACAACCCCCATAAAGTAAGCATTTTGCCTGGTTGCCATAGCAAGCCCTAGGTGTCTTAACACACCGCTCATCATGCCGCCTACCCATTTCAATAATGTCTCAAATATTGAACTGACCCACTGCTCAATCTTTAGGGCAATTCTTCTCAATGTGTTTTCCCTGGAGTTTTTAGGGGCCCTTGTACACATGCTTGCAGAAGAAACAATGGTGGCTTAGACCATCTACAGCACAACTGATAAACAACACATCCAGGTGATATATGGTATGTGTCCCCCAAAGGTCAACAAGTGAGCAGAAGCCTCAGATTCAGGTAGTAAAAGCCACGGCTCATCAACTGGGGTGACAGTAACAGAGATCAAAATTTCAGGCAGCACCATCTCAGATGTACAGCTCTAACACTGCTCTTCAGGGATGAAGGATCTGTGATAGTTGTGTTAGATGCAGGCTCTATCAGAGCATCACAGTAATAAGACATTGCAATCTTTGGTAGAACAGTTACACTCTGAGAAGGAATTGATTTTCTGAAGTCTGAAGAAGCATTAAAGTAATGATATTTCAAGTATCATGATTAGGTACATCTTTACTTGGGGAAAAGAGTTCCAAATATTAATTCATGTGAATTCTTCATCTATGTCTATGTCTTCACATATGGCTATGACATAGGTGCCAAAGTAGAAGATGGAAGATGTAAACTATGTTAGGTATAGGTTTAACTTTTCCTTGGCTATGTATTTTTGAAACTCTCTGATGGCGTCCCAAATTGGTTTGGAAAGAACTTATAGAGATGTTTTCTGCCATAATCTAGGACACTTTCTAGTAAGTCAATATGAATTGAAATTCTCAGCGGTGTTAGGAACCATGCCACTATCTGTAGAGTCTAGGGGGAAATGTCCATCACATGTGATGTTCATGGGGTACCAGTAAAGTAGAATTAAGCAATACAACTAATTTCTAGTAAAGGGTTTAACAGTACTGCTTATAGTTCTCATTGTCAATGTCATATGTAATGTGACAACCTGGTAGGGTGTTCTTGAAGTGACTCATGACAAGAAATAGGTAATTTAGATTAATTTTTAAATATATGACTATAATTAATTTGAATTTCACCTTTGAAAACTGAGTTGTAAGTGTCAATGCTGCCTAATTTATTCTGATTTGGTGTTCCTCGTTACGTCAGTATGACTTTAGCCCTTTAAAAGGATTGAGTACCTGTGCTCTGTATTTTTTAAACAGCCAGGTGTGGTACTGGCAGGCTTGTGTTGAATTAATTATGCAGTATATTATCCCTTTGTGCAGAGGAACAGCTGAGGCAAAATGCCACAAGGTAATAAATGCCCCGAGCCAAAAATATATCAACATGCCACATTCAAAATGTCAATGGGAGAGCATTCAGCCTGATCCTTTTTTTGTTTCCTAAATAGAACTATAAAAACAAAAGATTTTAATAAAGTTTTCCAAATTGTCCTGTTGACCTCCCACCTTGGGAAGGTGCCTCAAGGCTTTGTATTACCATGGGTTTGCTCTGACAACATTGGATATTTTGCCTTTTCACATGGATAGAAAAATAAACGACAATTGACTTCAATTATAAAAGAAAAGGCCACTGATTAAACACAGTATACAGAAACATCTAAACATTGTCCACATTAAAAACAGGTGGGTTCAGCCAGCATCAATCTAGATGGAGAGGAACTCAAAGCATTTCTACTAAAATCAGGAATGTGACAGAGAAGGTTACCCCTTCTCTTCATACCTATTTGATATAATGCTGGAAGCCCTAGCTATAGCAATAAAACAACTGAAGGCTACCAAAGAAATGCAAGTAGGAAGGGAAAGAGTCAAAGTAACCTTATTTGTATATGATGTTCTTTCATACATATGTGACACCAAAATTTCCACCAGGAAATTACTACATCTGTAAACACCTCAGAAAAGTACCAAAATACAAAATTAATTCAAAATAAATCACTATTCTTCCTATTTACAAAAAGCAAATGATCTGAGAGAAGAATCAGGAAAATAATACCATTCACGATAGCCTCAAAATGATAAAATATCATGGAAAACTAATCAAATAAGTGAGATTTTTTAAATAATAAACTTTTTAAGACATTGAAGAAAGAAACTGAAGAAGATACCAGAAGATAGAAAGATCTCCCATGCTCATGTTTTGGTAAAAATAATTTACTAAAAATGGCCATGCTTCCAAAAGTCATCTATGTATTCAGGACAATCCTCATAAAAATCCATCAAAATTCTTCAAAAATCTTGAAAGGGAAATTTTCAGCTTTATATGAAAATACAAACCTAGCAAAACAAAACCCCAGGGTACCTGAAACAATCTTAAATAATTAAAGAGGTACTGGAGGCTTTACCATCATCAATCTCAAATTGTAGTATAGAGCTATAGTAATATAAAAATCATGTTATTGACATAAAAACAGTCATGTTGATCAATAGAATCTAATGGATGTCCAGCATATGAAGCCATACACCTATGGACATCTCTGAGTTTTGGCAAAGAAGTCAGATATAGACTCTGGAGAAAAAGACAGCATATTCAACAGATGGTGCAGGCCAAACTGGATAGCCACATGTAGAAGAATGCAAATAAATCCATACTTATCACCCTGCATAAAACTCAACTCCAAATGGTTCAAAGACCTAAATATAAGACCAGATACCCTGAACCTGACAGAAGAGAATGGGGTGGGGGCAGGAATGGAGAGAGTCTTGAATTCATTGGCACAAGAAAGGGACTTCTGAACAGAGCACCAATAGTACAGGCATCAAGACTAAAACTTAATAAATGGGACCTCACGTAACATAAAAGTTTCTGTATGGCAAAGGACACTATCTTTGGGACAAAGTGGCAGCCTACAGGATGAGCAAAAATGTAATGGAGAACTAATTTTTATAATATATAAAGAACCAAAAATAAATAAATAAATAAAATTGAGAACACAAATAACCCAATTAAAAATAGGATGCAGATTTAAACAGAATATCCTAAAGAGAGGAAAGAGATCATAATGAGAGGCAGTTAAAGATATGTTCAACATCCTTAGTCGTCAGAGAAATGAAATCAAAACCACTTTGAGATCTCACCTTCTATCCATTGGCATGATCAAGATCAATAAAGCAAATGAGAACTCAAGATGGTGAGGATGCAGAGTAAGAGGGGCACTCATTTATTGCTGGCGAGTGTGCAAAATTTGTACAACCACTGTGGAAATCGGTATAGCAGTTCACCAGGAAGCTGGGAATAGACCTGCCTAAACACACAGTTATCTTACTCTTGGGCATATACCGAAACAACTCAATGTCCTACCATCAAAACTATTGCACAACTGAGTTCATTACTGCTCTATTCATAATACCCAGAAATTGAAACAAAATGTCTCCCTATCAATGGATGGATAAAGAAAATGTGATGCATTCACACAATGGATTATTATACAGGTGCTAAAAAAACAAAATGCAGAGGTAAATAGATGGAGGTAGAATAAAAATCATGTTTTATGATATGTTATATGTTATATACTCACTTATATTTGACTATTAGCTGTTATGTCTTCAATAAGCAGGCTAAAATCCATATAATCACAGAAGTTAGATTTGGAGTAAGGGACTGTGGAGAAGTATTGGATCAATCTAGGAAGGGGAAATAGAATAGATAGTTGCAGATGGATGGGGAACTGGACTTGGAAGATTAAACTGGGAGCAGTCTGGAGAGCTAAAAGTAAGGTCCATTAAAGAGAGGGTATAAAAACCTCATGCAATAGAAACTTTCTAAAACATAGACGGTAGTCTATATTTTACCTATATAAACCTATATTTTTAAATCTATATTTAGATGGACAGAGGCCCAAGTAGACATCTCTCATCACCCAGTTAAGTTACGTTATGTTAAATGAAATTGTTGCCAAAGGGGTCCCATGGAAATTCTCAAACAACTGAGGCTATTGCCATGGCTGTTGGTTGCCATGGCTGTTGGTTGCCATGGCTGTTGGTTGCCATGGCTGTTGGTTGCTCTCCACATACTGATGGGAAGGCTCTATTGCTGTAGACAATACCTCCACAATTCACTGAATCTGCAGAAGTCAAGCTGGTGCCTAATATAGTACCTTCAGCCCTACTATCTAGTGTTCATGGTACTGGATATCTATCACACACTATCAAAGGAGAAAGGTAGACACCAACCCAGCCTTAATCAACAAAGACCCCCTTAGCTCTCTCATTAGCCATTTGATAAACCTCCATACTAAATTTCATCATGGCTGTACCAATTTACACTCTCATAGGCTATTTATAAAAACATATCATTCTTTATAAAGCTAATTAATTTAATTGATTTATTAACATTCCCCCTTTCTCCTCAATTTGGGGCAAATGGCTTTCAAATACCTAGTTAAACATTTCAATGATATCTGATTATGTTAAGAATATAATCCCAATTTTCAAATATGGCTTCAGAGAAAACATATGGCTTTTTAAGCCCTGTCTATTGTGGAATTCTTTTCCAAGTCTCTTTCTTATTCCTTTAGCCTCCTGAGTTTGTGCCCATTCCTATGCAGGACACTTCTGAGTCTCTCCAGGGTTGATAGATTCTCTTCATTCAAATCCAGGTTTGAGAAACCAAAACCATGCATTAATTTCCTGGCAAAACTTTGTAAAGTAGATTACAGCACCAAATTAGAGGCCCCAAATGACTGTTTTGTTTTGGATTTTTTTTTTTCAGTTTTTAGTTTCTATGGAAAGGTGAAGAGAATTTACCACATTTCTATTAAAATTTCAGTAAGATTTTTCTCATCCTTGCAGTGGTTTTTGTGGTGATGTTGATGGTTTGAGGTAAGAATAATATCAATTAATAATAACGACAGTTAATTCTGTCTTCCTGAAATAGAAAAAACTTGACATTTTGAATAATCAGAGAATAATTACCAGAGACCCTGTATTTATTCATAGTGATAGTGTCAAAATGGTAATGAACACCCCAAAACCTCTATGTCTCCAAAGTAGAATTTGACAGTGAATTTATATGAAGACATATGAATAGACCACTTCCTAAAAAAAATTACTCTTTGGGTGACATTTTCATACGCAAGGAAAAGCAAGGAGGAGATGTGAGTGGATTAAAGAACTCTGCAGGAAGCATCTGAATGTGATTTGAGAGTCGTAAAAGCCAGTTTGCACTTATCAGTATGGCATCCATGCACCGGGCTACAAGTTATTAAAAACACTATTATCTATTCAGAGTACTCATTTCTCAGTCTGTTTGCTTTGATATGAAGTGCCACAAATAAGGAAGTTCTTGGGTTGAATATTTAGGTTGTAAATATGTCTTGTGTTCAGAAGCAATGTTATACCACACACTGTTTAAAAGATGTCACATGCCAGATTGGTAAATCACACTGGGGCTAAACTTATGTTTTCTGTACGCATTGCAAGATGTATAACCTATAAAGTATGTGTGTAATGACCTTCAGTTACACTGTTCTAGGGTCAGACTGGCTACTGTAAGATAGTGGTACATTATCATATGCAGAGATCTGGAGATTTCAAAATGATATGCAAATAGACATCAAAAGAGAGCCAAGATGATGATCATTTGCTTCCAAAATAATCGAGCTCCAATAATTGGTTTGCAAATTAGCTATTTGGGATATGAATCATTTTTGTAATGATGATTAAGGAAACCACCACAAACTCACTTATCTGATTTTCAATTTTAAGTCTATAAAAATATATACACATTTCTTTGGGTAGAGGGAAATGCACTTAGAGTTTTACCATGGAATGGCAGAACAATGTGAATCTCAGAAATTCTGTGAACTATAAAGGCCTCTGATTTCATGGCTGTGTCTTAGGTGGTAAGGCCACTCTGGGTCAAGGATGATGTCTGTTCTTGAAGACTCTCCCCTCCAGAGACTTACAGTACATAACTCATCATTCATTAACTAAATTTAAACATGAGCATACTTCTTATGTTTTCTTTACTGTGAACTAAAATTAATTTGGGGAAAAGGGAGCAAATGATCCAAAGAAAAGACTGAGTTCAGAGAGGGAGCTGACTGTGTGCGTTCCTACAGTATGTGATAATTTCTATACGAGACACAATTCTTAGTGTGTTTAAACCACAGCAGAATTACCAGAATCTGGGTAGGTTTAAACCAGTACATAATTGGTTTTTCAATATTCTAGAGTGTGGAAGGCTTAAGATCAGAGCTTCAGTATAAAGTGTGTGGCATTGGCTGTGTTCTCACAGGATAAATGAACATGGAACCATTCTTAGACTTCTTACTCACCGTGGCACTAATCCATTGATTACAGTTGGAGTTTTGTCCCTGTTTCACTCTTTTAACAAAGGCTCTACCTCCCAATTCATCACCTTGGGATTGAGAATTTCTCAATGGACATGTTTTAGAGAGCCATGTATCTTCAGATGGTAGCACAGGTGGATCTTAGAGTTCAGAGAAGCATAACTGGATGTTATTTCACGTGCTTTTTGTGCACAGCAGTGTACCTATGCATGACCCAACCTGACTTACTGATCTCTTCCCTACTTCACGCTTTCCTCCCTTTAATTTTTCCTTGCTTTCTCTACTTTTATTGTCTTTCTGTACCATCACCATCACTGTCATCACCATCACTATCATCATCATTATCATCATAATCATCATCATGAATACTCAAAAGCAGATATTCTCAACTCTGGGTGTACCTCCCTCTCTGAAGAACTCCCCACAACAACGATGATTTCATAGCCTTCTTCAGTATTTGATGATTCATTTAGGATCCATTCTCATTTCTATCTAGGACTGGTTAGTTATGTCTTCTTTGATAGTGACAAATTTGTAGACAACTTCAATTACCTCATAGAGAATTGAACCAAAATTTCTGTTCATTTGGCTTTTGGATTAAAACAGAATTAATATACACTGATGAAACCAATGTCGTTGAAATGCTTATCACTATTGTGAGGATTACATGGGGTTATGGACCACTGATAAAATACAAAAAAAAAGAATAAAATGAATAAAATGATAGACTGTACCAATTACTTACTTGGATCTTTGAGCCTCTGCATAAAACACAAACTGGAGATGTGAATTTCCCATCTCCTCTCCCATTAAGGGCATGGCGATCTCTGTGTTGCTTCTTGTCTTAAAAGTGGGTTGTGGTATAAGACAGCCCTGATGAAGCTGGCATTACAGGCACTTCAATATCATGGACTTACTGAGGTTGGCCAGCAGTGATGGACAGGTCTGCAAGGACAAGATCAGCACTGTACCTTAAAAGTCACTCTTACCTTTGTGAAGAATTCAACCTTTATTTCTGACCTTTACGGAAGCCAAATGACTTGGGCATCAAAAAGCTACCTCTGACTGAAGTAACAATTTCTTCAACTTGTTCTTTACTCCAGGCTGGGCCTTTGATGTTATCAGTTTGTCACATATTTGTTGATACACTTCCAAAGAATTCTAAAATACACCAGAGCACATTAGTTATACACTTCATCAGCAGACAGTTGATGTTGGTCTTGGACAAAGTTGAACAACTAGGCCCTGACACTTATAATTGCAATCATAAGGTAGTTACTTTTTAAAATAATGTTTCATTATGTTCTATGATCAAAAAAAAAAAAAAACCTACCACCACCACCAACAACAAACATTAAGATTTAACAGGCATCTCTATCTAGATACAAATGTTCAAACCTACTTCTTAAAACTGAATTATCAGGGTTTCCCCACCTAATCCATTCTAATCCATTTTATATTTCTTATTTACTTGTTTATTCATTGGGTTGTCTTAGGGATCTTCTGCAGTGGAGGCTGGTTTTGAGCTTCTGATCCTCCTTCCTCTACCTTTTGAATGCTAGGGATTATAGGTGTTTGCCTAAATGCCTGGTTCTAATCTATTTTTATTGAAGTCCACTTAAAACTTGATTGCCGTTTTAACTTTTTCATTCCTCTACTTAATCCATTGACCTCCCATAGTTCTCCTGAGGTCTGAACACCAAATGAGCCATGTCACCTGTTCGAGCGTGTCTTGCGGAAAATGCCAAGTTTCTAGTTTACGTTTTGATGATACTCCAAGACAACAAACCAAATTATGGTTGTGTCTGTATATTTCCTTACTCGTTTTTCTTAGTCGATATTTTTGTTCCTACAATGAATATGAAAAGAAATAACGTTTTTTTTATTTTTATGCTGATTTTACAAATGTTACTGCATATTTTTACTTTCGAGAAAATAGACTTAAAACCTTAGTACCTCAGTGAGGCTGAACTTACAATCTCACTCTCTCCTGACACTGGGCACAGTTTCCTCCTAGCTGCAAAGTAAGTTGTTTTTAATGCAATATGTCCAGTGAGTGTGTTTTTAAATAGAAATTACATTTCTGACATCAAGCACAATAATTTTGGTTTAGTTAATCTCTTAGCATCAAAAATAGGAGGAGAAACAAATAAGAGAAGAAAGCCGAAGATGAAATAGGGTTTAGCAAAGCTCCCATCCCTAAACCAGGCCACGGCAGAGTGCTGGCTGCTTCATCAAAACATCTTCAGTAGTAATGGAACAGATTCAGTCTCCTGAAATACTGCACAAACCACATGGTGCTGTCTACATTCTTTCAACATGGCAGATACTGACAGTGCCAAACCTTGATTGCTCTGCACAGATTAAATTGACAAGGCACCATTTCCTGACTTTCAGTAGACTTTTAATGAGATAGATGTCCTTAACTTTATCCAGTGGGTTGGGTTTTTTCCTCTCACATCATTTTTTAAATCATTTTTTTTTTTTTTTTTTTTTTGCACAGTCTTGCACAAGGGGCTATTTTTACCTTCTCTTGTCTTTGTTTTGATTGTCTGTAGACCCTGTGGGGAACACTGCCAGCCCAAGTGGCATAGCTACTTTTATTTTATTCATATGTATGTGTATATATATGCATGTATGTATGCATGCATGTATATATATATATAGAGAGAGATTTTATACATACATATACCTAATATGTCATAAATATATAAATATATTCCATATTAACTTCCCTCCCCTGCTGGGTTAAGAGTGTGGGTCCTGCATCTGCCCTGCCACAGGGCTAGGGCTGCTGGGGGAGGCAGAGGCGTGGGAAGTTTGACTGCATTCACCCCACGCCAGTGCCAGGCAGGTGTTGGGCTGTGAGAAGCCACTGCTGAGACACTGATCTGGGGGGTGGGGGAGCACAGACTGAGGTCCTGGAAGAGCCAGAGCTAGCTCATCTGGTTCTCGGGCTCTTAGGCACCCAGGCACCCCTGGAAGCCAAGGAAGAGCTGAGAACAAAGTGGGGGCCCGCTGGCTGGAATGGCCCATGGCCAAAGGGGAGAGGGGGAGAGACACTCCGGCTGCACCCCACGGGAAGAGTCCTTGGCTTGTCCCACTGGTCGGCTGGCTTGTGGCTAGGAATGCAGAGAAGTCTTCTGCAAAAGATTAGACAGCGGCTCTGTAGTTGAAGGCTTTCTCCATTGCTCCCCATGGTGGATCCTGATGAAAGAGAAACAGCCCATGATTTTAAGATGTTTATTGTCATGGTAGAAATTAGAAGAGAAACCATACCTCCTTTTTTTCAGGTCAGGCTTGAGGTTAAATACCTTTTGCAGGGAGCAAGGTCTGGGAAGGAAAGCTTAATTGGCTAAGCCCTTTTGGCCTTTAGATATCTCATTAATATGGAGATCCATCTTGTGGCCTTCTACCTGTGGAGCGGGTAGCAGGGGTATTGCCCTTACATGAATGAAAAACACAAATCTATGGAGGGCTGAAGCCTTGTGTCAGGAGCCTGGAGTCTGGGGGCATGATGAAATGCCTGCTGTCCCTTAGGGTCACCTGCGGTCTCTCCTGGAGACACTCAGGATCACCTGGGATCTCTGGTGGTTTCTAGCCTGTGCTCAACCAGAAACCAGGCTGCCTTTCGAGGTTCTACACTCCCCTGGAAGATACGGCATGCTTAGGACACAGGATTTGAATTTGAGCTTGGTCTAACCCTAAAGAGTCCTTCCTGTTTAGCTTCTATGGTACCACAAACTACTATGCTAGAGACCAAAAATAGGAAGCAAGAAGTAGTGCCATAGCTGTGCTATCAATGAATCACAACAATGACCAGCACCACAAGATATCCCTAAAGATGTAGTAGTGGCACTCATATGCTGAGGTAGCCCATAGCTGACTAATTGGACTTAAGGGGCATTCAACATGAGGGAACTAATATGGAAGTGTATCCAGGGCTAAGGAGGGTGAGTCTTAGAAGAGAGCCTAGGACCTTACTAGATCAATATACATTGATCTACACTCTAAAGCTGGCCTTATAGCCACAGGTAAGTGTAGCCCTCATCCCTTCATCCAAGATGCTTCTCTTTAAAATAAATTGAGCCATTGTTGAGAAACCCACAACTGGATACACAATGCAAAGGCCAATGCAGCCTAGGAACCCCAGCCCCATTGGAAACATGTACAACCCAACTCCTGTAACCAAGGCTCAAGGACCATCTCTGACATGCTGATTTGGGCCAAGGAAAATCTCAAGGGGTCCAACCCATAGTTGTAGAACATAAGGCTACTAAGGACTGCTGAGAGAGGGCATATTAGCCTCTCCTACTTTGCTAATTATTTATCCAACACAGTATAGTCAGCACCATATAGTATACACATAAACAATAAAAACGAACGCAGCAGGTTTTATTTACTACATATATGTGCAAACGTGACACTAGTAAGAAAAAGATGCTATCCATTTGAGGAGTGAGGGGGGTAAATGGGAGGGATTGGAGGGAGGAAACAGAAAAAAGAAATACATTTTATTTGAAACATATTTTAATAATACACTATATATAATGCATATGGTATACGTTTATATAATGATATTTTATTTACTTGGTGTAATTATATTTTATTTCAAATGTATTTTAAGTTATATTTTATTTATAATATATTTTTATTTTATTTGAAATATATTTTTAAAGAGCGAAGGGAAAAGGAAAATACAGAGTTTGCATTGCATGTGTGCCACCTAGTTTCACGTCAACTTGGCATTAGCTAGAGTCATCTGAGAAGAAGGAACATGAACTGAGGAAATGAAGTCAGGTGTCTAGGCAGAGCTGTGGGGCATTTTGTTAGTGATTGATATGAGGAAGGCCCAGTACTTTGTGGGTGGGGCCATCCATGGACAGATGCTCCTGGGTTCTGTAAGAAAGCAGGCTGAGCAAGCCAGGAGAGCAAGCCAGGAAGCAGCACCCCTAAGGACCACTGCATCAGTTCCTGCCTCCATGTTCCTGTCCTCTTTGAGTTCCTGCGTAGGCTTTCCTCCATGCACTATGACTTGGATATATATGAAAGGCAAATAAACCCTTTCCTCCCCACGTTGCTTTCGATCATGGTGTTTCATCACAGAAATGCTAATCCTGGCGAGGACTGAACTCAAGAAAGTACACATGAGCTTCTGTCTTTTATGTTTAAAAACTTAGACGCTAATTTTTAAGTGTTGCGGCCTTTTGTAAGATTTCAGCTGTTTCCCCTACAATGGACACTCTAAGAGGATTTTGTCCTCCATATGTTTCTCTCTCTTCTACCTCCTTCCTTCCCCGCCTCCTTCCCCATACTCTCTTTTCCAGTTCTTTGAAAGTCTTAGAATCTACCAAAGTTACTGAAAGAACATATTACAATTTCAGTGCCTGGACAAAAGCACTTCTGTTTCCTTAGAGCTAGGGTGAAGCAGGCAAATTGATAGTTCCCCTGTGATGCGGAGACCAGGGCTCCCTCGTGGATAACTAATGACATCATTTTCACTATGGATAAAGGGTAAAATATAAGAGCTTTACTGAAGCCTGGACATAACAGAGGTTTTCAGTAGTAAATGTCAGAGAGCATCCAGCCTGCTCACAAAATCAGTACCTCTGATTGGCTCCAGAAATCAAACTAATTGAAGACTCTGGTGCCAGCACCTTTAAAGAGTTGAATTAAGACCTCTTTATACTGATGGCACAGGTGTTATTACTTGCATTGCCCTAGCAAAGAAGATATTTTTGAAGAGTTACTAGATACTTTATTTCTTTTATACCTGCAAGATTACTTTGAATTAACGGCTTGATATTTATCTGCAATTATATAATAGTCATACTATGCTAGCCCAGGCAAGAATAACAGCTTAATTATAGAATGCATGATTCCCAGATTTATTAATCTCATTATTCTTCCTGGTGTGTAGTTATCTTGGCACTTGTTATATCTAAGTGTGATTTAAAAGTACTACTCAGAGGAAACTGGTAAATAAATTCTAAAATAAAAAGGCCTAGCCTTCCTAGCTGTGGACTTCGCATGTGTGGATCGCCCTGAACATACAAAGCTATGTGAAACATGCCAATCCTTCTAGAACAGTCTGGTGATAATTTTACCTCATGGAGAGTTTTTAGGTTTTTAAAGGCAGTGTTCATAGTCATAAAGTTTGTGTTGTCATCTCTGTAAGTCTAAGCTCAACTTCCTTTAAAAATAGAAGATTATCCATAAACCTTTCAATTTTATTTTTACCCTATGTGTAGTCAAGAGTCTATGAGGTATTGTTTAGCTGGAGGCTTTTCTGAAATCTTTATTTCCTTAGATTTTTATGCCACACTAAATGTTCAAGCTGTTGCTACAACAAATTCTAAATGCTGCCAGGATAACATCTTTAAACTCCTCCCTCTAATCAGAGACAAGGCTTGATGTTCCTTCATGTAATGACTTCATGTTGGTTTTAGGACATGGTGTCACAGTAAAAATTTGATTGACATTTCAACAATTAAAAAAAATATATATGTATATATATTTATATACATATATATTCGTATATATATGAGCAGAAAATCAGCTGTTCAAGTTGTAAGCAAGGTTATGTATTTTCAGTTTTATGAACAGATAAACAGTTTTAGCCAACCGGGGATTACAGACAAGGAATCCACTTTGCTGCCCACCATTATGATAGACTCCAAGAAGGCATCCTGGACATTACACAAAGAATTAATATTGCCAATCACAATCACTTTTGCTTTTGCAACACCTGTTGTCCAGTACACATCAGGAAACTGGGCAGCTGCTTCATTTAAAACGCTTGTATGCAAGATCTTCTTTGAGAATCTACGAAAAGGCAGACAATGAACCCTTGAGGGAGACTGAAAAGTCATCAACAAGGCTGAGGACCAGACAATAGAAACAGACAGAAAACTGCAGACGAAATCAAACAAGGAACAAAACCCTCACTAAATGAAGGTAACAGATAACCGATAACACCTTATAGCATAGATAGTGTGAACTCTCTTTTATGAGCTCTCTTTTATGAGGATGAAATCAAACAGCAGAATGAAAAAACCCACTTATTCTAGGCTACTCATTCAAATATAATAATAAAATATCAGATATGGAAGGAGAAGAGACTACTGTTACATATCAGGGTTTGTCAAGGACCACGGCAACAGTATAAAGGCTGCATGGAGCAGAGGTGAGTGACTTTGCCGGTGACCTTGGCTTCATTGTCATGAATTAGCAGACTGTAGTCTGGGAAGTTTCTCGTCATAATTGGAAGAGAAAGGAATGTAACGCTGAAACAGGTTTTCATCTTGTGTGTAATTTGCAATGTAATGGCTTCACCGAAGAGAAGATCTTGCCTTAATACCATTTTAATAGGACATGTCTTTCAGCCATGTCAAAACAAGTTCTGATGAGCCAAGGATTTCCAGGAAAAGTCTCAAAGCGCCACAGAAAGCTGACTTTCTGCCACGGCCCCTCCCCCACCTTGATCAATCACGTGGCTCCGCGCAGTCATCTGAAAAACAATTTAAATAAATGTCACTGTAAACAACCGAAGCACAGAAAGGTTAAAATTATAAAGATGTGAGTTCCAGGTAATTAATTTTTATATATCTGAGACTGCTCTAAGAAGGGCAGAAACAATTAAAAGAAACGGCCGCTAATTGAGTAAGTGATTGAGATGCGAGAGGCCAATCAGTAACACTTCCCTCAAAGAAATGGAGACATCTAGACTCAGCTATCAGGACCGAGTGCTGGTCTCTGTCATATCCCACTGGCAAATTAATTGAATGCTGATGCAGAGCAAGTTTTCTTATTACCTAAAATGACACTATTCACACACTATTTTTCCATTACAGAGCTCTTCCCCAGTCCAAACCATCTCCTAGGAAGATGTCTTAGGAATCAATTTTGTTATTAGCATACAGCGCTGCCTTTTGTATTGCATTTTACCGAGAGAGATGAGAAATACTTTTAAACGGTTATTTGAAAGCACATTTAGATGTCGTCACCGTAGTGAGGGAGGGGAGCACAGTAAAGACACTGTGGATATAACTGTTCCATTGAAGGGAGGTTCTTTTTGTGGGTAAGAGAGAGAAAATAGCCAGAGGCACCTGGAAGAGTCCAGAGCAGAAAGAAAAGAAAGCAGGCTGAGTTTGGCCAGGGGTAGGGGTACAGGAGAGCAGGAGAGAGTAACAGAACTAGCAGGAGAGAGAACAAAGGAGTAGAGATAAAAAAGCACAAGCAGAAAGTAGCAGGGATAGTGAGCTAGCTCAGGAGAGCACAGGCTGGCCAAACCATGTAGATTATAAAGGGAATGTGTATAGTCCAGTTTGAGCTCATTCCTAGACATATGGAGGGCCTGAAATTTGGCAGTCACTATCTAAATATTAAGGTCCTTAATTTCCTTATATAAATATGGATTCTTTCTCCCAGTAGACCATACACATACTGCTGTGTGGCTATGCTTCACAGAGTATTCTCTCTCAATCTGTAACAACTGTCACTCAGTTGTATATCCTAGTGTTAATTTGCATCTCTCTCCAGGATGTATTTATTGTGTTTATTTTGATATCTAATATGTAGCAACAGAGAATGGCAAGGAATGTAGACAGGAGCGGTTACAAGGAAGTTTACGAGTATCTATTAAAACACGTTATCTTAGGTGTCTAACAAGTCCTTGGAGATGCTGTAGGATGCACAGAAGTACCTGGAGTCCAAGCTTAGAGAATTAGCAGACATCTTGGAAGACAGCAAGCAGACAGAATAACACGACAAAGATACATATGTGGGAATCAATTTGTTCTTAAAGCTAAACACTCATGAGTTTAGTGAGACTCTACAGGCTGGACTGGACGTACAGAGGAAATGAAAAATCAATTTAAGCATGCGTGCCCCAAATCTAAAGCTGTGTGGGGCAAATCTCTACCTCTCACATTTAAATAAACTCTTCTAGCCTGACCATTTGAATAGCATCAAACTCACTGCTCACTCTGCCTGCCCAGGACTTCAATCTCAGATAGGTATCATTTTGATGCCTTCAGAATATGCGTCAATTTTGTCACAGTCACCCGTTGTAATAAATTAAATAAATCAAGCCCGGTGGCATGTTCAATAATACCCGCCCTAATGTTCTGGGTTTCCAAATGAAAGACACACACACACACACACACACACACAGCCTTTATATTTTGATATGCCTTAAATAATACAACTGCTGGGCCACTTCCTAATTTCCATGTGATTAACCCACCTCCCACCAATAATTGCAAGTTATTGTTTACTAAATTCGATAACCTACGTTGGCTGCTCTGGACTCAGAGGGCTCCCCGATTGGACCCTGCTCTGTGCCACATTCTCCTGGTTCCTTCACATGATAGCCATGCCTCCCTGTCCTCTACTCTTCTTAGGCAGGACATCTCTCCTCTCCTCCCAGCTTGGTGAATCTCCTTCTTCTCCTTTCTCCTCTCCTAGTCTCAAACCCACGGAAATTCTCAATTCTCACCTCCATCTGCTCTGCTCAACCGTTGTCTGCTGGCATCTTTATTTACAAATCAGAACCAGCTGGGGACAGAGTCCCTCAGTGTCTTATGTGCAGACATCTGTATGAGCAGTTTTGGAGACCATAATTAGCTACAGTCTCCGAGCTCAAGAGTACCTTACTGTATGTACTGTTTGTATTGTTTAGATGGTTAGTTCTGATCATCCATATGCCACAAACAACCTAGAGTCACCTGGAAAGAGACTTTCTATGATGGATTGCCTAAATCAGTTGCCCCCTGGACATATCTGTGTTTATTGATATGGGATGACGACCTACCCCATCATAGGTGGAGCCATTCCCTGTGTTACTTATTTGGAGTGCATAAAAGAGAAAGGGAAATTAGTGAAAATCATATATGTATTCATTTATCGAGGCTCTTGTTGACTTTTGATTTGGCGTGACAAGCTGTTTTAAGTTCCTGCCATTTTGACGCCCTCGTTATGATAAAGTGCAATGTAAAATAAGCCCTCTCTTCCTTAAGTTGTTTTCTGTCAAGGTACTTTATCACAGTGACAGGAATAAAACTTGGACCATTCCCAGTTAATTAGAGAAAATTCCGTGCATTGAAAATAACTAGCATTTTACTTTCTACTCCATTGCCTTTGCAGACCTTCATAGAATCTTTATAAATTTCTCCAACACCAAAAAGGACATATACCTTATTACTATTCTGAAGCCCCTTCAGTCAGCTTGAATGGATGCTGGGTAAAACGTGACCCACACCAGGCATCTCCCAATCACCTCTACCTACAAATTTGAAGAATCTAACACCCACCGCATACACACACCACACACATACATTTATATAGAAAAATTAAAACACACCTTTAAAACTGTATGATTTTTGTTCAAGCACTTGAAATATAAATTATGTGCATCTATGTAATTCCTTAAACATTAATTTTCCCAATTAAGTTTAATTTTTAAATAAGCAGCGATGCTTTTTTTCTTCACTAGTGTGTAATTTTAAGTAATCGCATGCAACAGGTATTAAGCAACATTTTGTACATATTAAATTCACATGTGACTGGTTCTCTCACATATGTAACTGGTTGCCTGTTAGAGCAGCAATTCTGCCTTCAGGCTGTTGTTTACCTTCAATACTTTTTATGGTGAAAACAACTGGCATTTCGATATAGTGTGTAGATCACTAGCTGTCCATCATTCATGACTGCTTTTAGGGCTTCACATTCTCAGTATTTGTTGTGTGGGTTTAAATGGCATCCTGGGGGCCAGAGGTGTAGCTAACATTCTCAAGAATGGTTGGCTGCTCTGACAGAGAGAATCTGGGTTGGGTTCTCATCACCTACATGGCAGCTGGCAACTGCCAAGAATTCCAGTTCCGGGAAAACTGGTACCCACTCCAATGTATCAGTTTTTGTTCTATTCAACATTTTTATAGAGAGATGTAACTGCACTATAATTCTAAAACTAGCGTGTGGTGTTCTCAGGACTGGAGAAATGGTTCATTGGAGTTTGGTTCCCAGCACCCACACCAGGCATCTCCCAATCACCTCTACCTACAAATTTGAAGAATCTAACACCCACCACATACACACAACACGCACATACATCTATATAAAAAAATTAAAACAAACCTTTAAAACTGTATGGTTTTTGTTCAAGCATTTGAAATATAAATTATGTGCATCTATGTAATTCTGTAAACATTTAACAGCATTATCTAGATTTTGTCTTGTTTCAGTTTTGAGGCAAGGTAAAAAGTAGCCTAGGATGACATTGAATTCCTAATTCCTAATCTTCCTGCCTTCAGCTCCAAGTTCTAGAGTGTTTTATGTGGTACTGAAACCTGAACCCAGGGCTTCCTACATGTTAGGTGGTTGAAGTACACCACCAGCCCTATCTCACCTTCCCCAATTATTTTTATTTTATATTTTATTAGATAATATTTCCAGAGCAGTGCTACTTTATAAAATTTGAAAATACTATGCCATTAGGATTTTTTTTTAGTACATTCTGAGGAGCATATAAGCAGTGAGGACGTCTCTGCTCACCTGGTATCTTTAATTCATTTTCATTGCCCTATTTAAACATATTCATCTTTCCATCTTTAAAAGCCAACTTCTTTTGCTATCAGATGACTTAAATTTCAGATAGCACTTTCTGTCAACCTTTCTGTTTTCTACTTGATAGCATCATTTTGAGTGAACATTAAAATAACAAGATGTATTTCTCTCCCCAAAGATCCTTCAATCCACGGTCATCGGTATTCATCAAATTACTAGTACCAATAGAAATAACTTTAATGTCAATATTGGTTGTCATGCTATTAACTTAGTCCCCAAATAGCTGTTCATGAGCATGGGAGCTGGGTTACTTTTTTTTTTCTGTCTTGTTGAAACAGTGAGAGCACTAGGTAATTTGACAGCTGTATAATTAATCAAATAACGGGGTACAGAGTCAAATCTTGCAGGAACTATAAATAGAATGCATATCGATGGGTACCTGTAAACAAACTTAAAATTTTGGTACCTCTGCTTTCTTAAATGACATGATTTTAGAAAATCCGTATTTCTTAGCTACTGGGTAGGGGGCCTGGTAGCCTGTTTCTTTCTCCTATAGGAATGGGAGTGGTATGGCCTGCATCTAAGGATGATGAGAAGATGCTTGGTGGGCACTATTACAGAAAAGCAATGATATTTGTCCTCCTATGCCCTCAGGGTAGTCTAGATGTATCTGCAGGACGCGTAGGATGTTTTGATTTAACCTGCCTCAATTGTCTTTGGTAATTAAGTCTTAGAAAACATGAACATCATGTGGGCTGGATCCTTCAGTGATATCAGGACGGTGTAAGAATTTCCGTACTGATTAATGCACACCGTATATACACCTCAGTAAAATATTAAAGGTCAATTATTAACTCAAAACGGAAATGGAAACAATGTCTGGTACCACTGGAAAAGTGTGCAGTGTGGTCAGAAGGTAATTACATTGATAGCCGACTTAAATTTAACTTAATATTTATATTTAAATATTACAAGCTTGCTTATTATAATACATGTACACAATTTCAACTTCACATTAAAAAGAACAGCAGGCTATGGATTTTACAATTGTAACAGAAGGTTATATTTATTATTAATAGCAGTTTTTTTTATGTGTGCATATGTGTGTCCTTCTAAGAGCCAGACAAAAGTTGTTGGAAAAATAGTTAATTATAATAAATTCTGTGACAATATTAAACCTTTCCTTCTGTAATATGGCAGGGATATTGGTCTTGTATAATACTAGTTGAATATTTTTGTTGCTGCTTCTTTTTATCCCGCTTTTTACTGTAAACTCTTTACACAACTTACTAAAATGAGCTTGGCACACTTCCTTATTGTTATGGCTCATGTGTCTAAAAGAGTACCTACCGTAAACTAGCCAGAAAATGGTTTGTTGAATTAATAAATATTCAGGGAAAGAGAAAGAAAGCAAATTTTAACAGTTTTACTTAATTTTTTAATTATTTGCACGTGTGTGTATATGTGTGTGGTGTGTGCGTATGAATGTTGTTCCCACAAAGGCCAGAAGAGGGCACTGTTTCCCTTGTAACCTGCTTCATGTGGGTGCTGAAGCTCCTCTTTAGGAACAGCAAATACTCGTAACCACTTGCCGTAGGCTGAGGTTTTTCAAAACTTGCTTTAACAGGTGTTCTTAAACACTTTAACCTCCCTTCTAGCCCACCAACCAAAGGGAGGGGAGAAAGATAGGACAAGGAGGTATAGACAACCAACCTTTGTTGTCAGGATATCAGCCGTCCTGTCCCAAATGTCAAATATGAATCAGTAGTGATAGTTGTAGCCCAGTCCAATCAGCAAACACGAAACACACATCAGCGGCAGTGGTTCAATCCCGAAGAAAACGCCAGGCTCCTTGAGTTGGCACAAATCCTCAAAAATGGCAAGAAGCCGCTGGAATCTGGAAAGCTCCCTGACGTGTTACTCTCAATGACGTCACAGCAAGGAAAGATCAGTAAAGCCCAGCGAAGTGTTGCAAGGCAAACCAATGCAAAAGCATCCCCTTCATTGTATGTGGGGTTCTATTCATATCCTTTCTAAACATGACATGCCCTCTCAAGTGCCTGTTTCAGCAGAATATCACATGCCCCTTTTCCAGGCCATCTTCCAGGGAAAACGTCACGTGTCTGTTCTCAGCAAAACATCCTCCCTTTTGATAGTTTCCAGAAAAACGTCGCGTGACACAACTGTGTCTCCGACCTAACTAGAAATTTCCACTTCAACCATCTCCCTAGCCTCAAGAAAATATTTGAAACTATGCCTATGTTTTTAATCAAAAGACGGAATGTAATGGGTTCCTGTCCTTCACGTCATGAGCTGGAAGTCATACACAAAATCTAGTTGATATTATTTGCTTTTTTTTTTTTTTTTTTTTTTTTTTAGTTCATAGCCAGTTCATGTTTAATATAAACAGATGGACAAACAAAAAACCAAGAGACTATGGAGGAGGGTCAGAAAAGAATCAGTCTTTTTTATAATTTCATCCCCAAACTTTGCAGGGCTTCCTTTCAGATCACTATGTGTTATAAGATTTGTTTGTCTTGAAACACTAGGAATGGTAGTTGTCACAATTTAAAAGGTGGGCAGCCGAGATGGTGGAGAGGATAGCACCCCTTTCCTGCAACCAGATACCCTAAGTGAGAACCCCCAAATCAAAAGTAGAAAGAGAAAATAATTTCCTGAAAATTGTTCCCTGTTCTTCATTCTCCATATGCATGCAATGACACACACACACACACACACACCACTAAAAATAATGGGTTAAAATAAAAGTAATAAATGTCAGTGTGCCCAGTGTGTTCTATAGAACATCACTCTCTACCCAATCCTGGCCAATGTGGCTATGGTCGTATTTACAAAATGCAATAATTAATTTTGGGTAGCATAGTTTTAAGATATTTGCCTAGCCAAAGTCATTTTATTTATATGTTTATCGTGGATAACATTAAAAGTCCAAGCATAATGTCTGAAATATCTGAAGTGTCCCTGAGCCCTTTGTGGCAAAATGAAGCAGTTATCCAGAAATAGTTTACTGTCAAACTTTACCTTTAAGAGAAATCTAACCTCTATAGATGGTATCAGAGTTCAGAGGAAATAAAAATAAGAAAATCGTGGCAGTCTTCCTTTGTGAAGGAAAAATGAAATGTCAATGAGACAAATCTTTATGGCTCTTAATCACGGTTATCAGACTGTGCCAAATGGAATTTCAACAGTGACCTCCACACTCTTGAGTGGACCACACATGAGACTGAACTACACCTGAATACCAAGATAGACACATCATTTCCTAGTGCATTCCAGTTTTGTTTCAGTGGTTATTCTGTGTAGGATATCTCTGTAAAGTTTGTCAAATATAGGAAACGCAATTTAATAAGCACCATGATCAAACATCTATGCCATCTCCTCTCAATCTTTTTTTTTTTTTTTTTGAACATTTAGCACCTACGATTTCATTTTAAGTTAAAGCATCTTGTTCTCCCACCACACGGATTCATTAGGCTCTATTCGCTATTCCTTACAAAGTTGTTTGGATACAGCTCACCGCCCGCCGATTTGATGCCATGCCTGTTTGCTTGTCTCTGGTGGAAAACACATGCTCCTTAATACTACCGTGTCTTAAGACGCATATTTACAGGTTTCCTTCCAGCTTCTCTTTTATCCTCATTTGTTCGGCTCTGCTGAAAGCTGAGCATCTGCTGCCTACAAACAACCTGGGCTAATTGACTCTGTTTCTTATACATTGTCCAAATTAAATTTCCAGTCGCTCACTTTTTCATGATTATAGTGTTGAGAGAACACAGCAACCCCAACACTGCAGGGAAAATTACTGACACTCAGATTTGATGCAGGCTGAGTCTTGAGGCTCCTTTAGACGTATAGTGACTTTAGCTGCTGCATTGAATCTGAGCAGGCAAGAGAGGAGAGTGTCAGATATGTAAGATACATAAAGACACTCACAAAAAACAAATTGTGGATATTTTCTCCCCCTAAGATTTTGGATTTTGTTTTTTTTTTTTTCAATCCTGTCAATCAAGAAATATCTTCAATTAAAGAAGACTTCTTCACTTGCTGCACAAAAATTTTTGTCTTCATACTTAGGATTAAATAATTAATTGCATGAGGAATTCTTTAATCTAATGAGGCATTATGGGTATGCAGAAGTATATTCTTAACAGGAAATGAAAGCGGATTTATATTTGGTGTCAGAATCCTGTATTGAATGACATGTCATTAATATCAATGCGTATTCATATTTTTAAAAAGATTTTTTTTTGCTGAGATGCAATTTTATTATTCAGTTCTTCCCATGGACAAGATTTCTTTTCATGTTAGTGATTTTCTGTTTGCTTCTCTTCATTTTATCATTTCACCTTATTCAAAAGTCCTCAGTGTGCTTGAGACAATTGTGTCAAAGTTTAGGTGAAAGATGTAACTGATATTCTCTTTACAGACAGATTGGAGATAGGGGTGAATGAGAGAGAGGAGGGGGAGGGAGAGAGACAGAGAAATGAGAGAGAGAGAGAGAGAGAGAGAGAGAGAGAGAGAGAGAGCACATGTGTGAGCAAGCACACTCAGGGTTTAGTGTCACATTCCTCAGATGCTGAAACACCTTCAGGACTGATGCTCCACTGTACTGGTGATTTGTATTTATGTTGGATCAAGATTCCTTATTCCTTCCTCTCTAGTTGATCCCTGAACCATTCCACCGCATTTTTTTCCTAACTCTAGTTTCCCTTTATGTAGTCTTTTCATAGCAATGCCTTCTGTTCCTTAACTGGTCACATTCTTTGGTCTCAGTGAGCAAAACAAATTCCATTTTGAAGCCAGAACAAGACATCAGTCTAATTCACCCTTTGACTTTCTGCCTCCCCTTGGCCAGGCAGGATCTGTGGTATCTAGGCAACCGCATCTCCAGGTCTCATCACTGGCAGACATGGCTCTGGAGTATTGGATAAAAACCAGAGAACGTCCCAAAAAGGAGAACAGTAACTGAGAGTCTGTGAACAGCTTCATATAGGTTTTGTTTTTATACTGAACAGATACGGCTGATTGTCTATGTGTATATATAGGGTCAGGCCTCATGTTGAGATTTGTACATAGAGAAATGGCCACTAAATACCCTTTTATTATGTGGAAAGATGAATTTATTCTTATAGGAAATCAATTGGGAAGAATTCTGTTTAAAAATGCATGCTTTCTACAAGTCTGAGACCCTCTCTCTCCCCCCTCAAAAAAAAACCATGAATGCTTCCATCATACTTTATATTTTAGTAAATGGCTAAGTATAGTTTATTTATATCTCCCATAGGTCTCTCTACTTGCTAGACCATGCACTCCTATACACACAGAAGCATATAAAATGTTCTTATGTAGTTAGTTAATCTGTGATCCTGTTAGCAGATTTTCATCTTGCCCTATAGCTGGATTTTCCCAGTGAAGACTAATTCTGTATTTCTGAAGTAGTCAACAGAAGCTGTTGGTCATGGGGTTCTGTTTTCTATAGGAAAGCTTTACCACGATTGCTCTGCAATAGGCCATGGGCTAAGGGGAAGGCAAACACTTATATAAAGGTAGATGTATGAAGCAGTTTGAGGACCTAGGCTGGTCACAGGATACTTTTCTAGGGAAGCAATTGTGGGAACCAGCTCTGGATGGGGTCCCACAACAATCTCAGACTTGGCAGAGGACACGGTGCAAACAGCCATTGTCTCTGCTGCTGCCTCTGCCCTCGGGAGGTCCAGGGTGGAGTGCCAGCAGGGAAGGTCTCCGGAGTTCAAAAGCTCCTTCAACCAGGCACCCGGCTGTCTCTCATAGCTCAGCGCCCCACAAGCAATGTCTGACTTGAGACCTGCTTTATGAGAGGAAAGCCTAAAGAAATAGCCAATGTATAAAAGTAAATAAACAATTAGAGCTGTCTACATTATAATAAGAAAAAGAAAGTCAGCGGTTCAAGGGTTTTAAGAATAAGAAACAGCATGAGAGATGCAGTCAGACACCAGCCAAGGTCAGGAAGTCTTGTCCCCATGAGTTGAGAAAGTCCCAGGCAGTGAGGCTTCAGGGTGACCCTCTGCCTCATAGTATCCCACTTGGTGTTCAAGTTCCTGGCAGTCTTCATAACAATAGGAGTTAAAATTAAAACCACAGAACCTGATTGAAATTGTGTGTCAGGGAATGTCCCTGACCCTGCTTTGCATTTAATTCCAGCAAGTGGGTGTTGATTGTTCAGCCTATCTTGGGCATTTTACAAATAGATGATGCTGGCCATGTGAGTACTCTTTCTGAGTTATTTTTAAATTAACTTCTTTGTTCTTTGTGTCATTGTTAAGAGTTCAAAGCTTTTTCTATTTAAAGTTCCACTCTCCTCTCTTGTTAAATCACCACATTAGCTGATGTTTCTTCATCTGTTACATAAATCCTGAAATATAATGTGTACGATTCAGTTAAATCTTGTGGTTTGTGGATAGCTTATGATAGACACCCTTCAGCAACGCCGGATATTTTGCCATCAAGAAGGATTTTTCTTTTAGAGTGTGCTTAGCGGAATAGTTTTTAAAATTGGAATTCATTCCCATATATTCAGATTTGTATATTTGGAAACGTTTGAGCTTCTATCACAGTTTTGGATACAACATTAAAATTCAATGGAACCACATAGTAAAATCTGCCCAGGCCAAGGTACCTTCAAATGTGATAGGAACCATTTCCCCACCTCCCATCCCCTCCCCAAACATCTACAGAACAGATGTCCTGCATGTGTTCCATACTTTCTAACACCCTCAAAGTTCTCTTCATTAAGAATGCAGTAACTCAAAAAATAAAAACAAAAAAACAAAAAATAAATAAAAAAAAAAAAGAGAGACTGCAGTAACTCCAGCGTTAGGGGATCCAGCGCCCTCTTTTGGCTTCTTCGGGCATCTGCACTTACATGCACATGCACATAGGTAGACATTCACATGCACATAATTTAAATTAATAAAACTATTTTTAAAGAAAGTAAGGTGAAGAATAAAGTAGACTTGGGGAATAACTGTAAGTAAGGAAGTAATAGAAATCTCTCAGAAAGAGCAAGGAGAGAAGGTAGCTTGATTACACGTATCTCCTGGGGTGCTCCTTCAAAATGCAGGGTATCCAGAGTCAACCCTCAGAGATCATGGCTGTTTGTATTCCTCTAGAGTGAAGCTTCCTTATCAACGGTTTCTGATACCAATAGAATAGTACGCAGTCTTCAAAATGGTCAATAAAGTAGGGAAAACAAATATATTCTGCAGAGGAAATAATTGTTTCACCAAAGCAGAGAATGGAGGACAAGCCTATCACGTTGAACTTCTATGGAAACATTGAAAGATCTAATTGATATAGTCAGAGACCTTGAAGGAAAATACTCAGAACCACTTGGATAAGACTTATGAAGCCAGCCTTGGTACCTTGCAGGTGCCAGTGTTCAGAGGTATCAACAACTCCTCTGAGAGATTTACAGCAGGCTCTCTCACAAGGACAGAGCAGTGGTCTGAACCCATACCTAAGCCATATTTCTCCCAATGATAAAACCAAATGTTTCATTACTGCAGAAAAAGCCAAATCTGAGATGCTGGAATTGACATTATAAGAAGATTCCATCTTAAGAAGTTGCTCTCCTGCTTTGACTCAGCTAGGATGGAGTTTATAGGGAAGCCTGTATTTTGAGTTTCTCCCATAAGGCAGACATGGGAGCCTTGGTATTTGCTTTCCTTGTGTTCTCAAGAAATCCCAGGCATATGAGCCCCAAAGAGGATGAGGACATTATGTTTCTGGGGTTTCCTGTGTGTTTTTCCTTTCCAGGGTTGGTATGTGGGTGTCCTGTTTATCAAAAGGGGTACTTTCCCAATCCTCATATTCTTATTCTTACAGTTTAAGCCATGCACTCTTTAGTGGGACAAGTTCTGTTTGTTGTAAGACATATCTCTTCTTACACAAGTTCCATTAACAGAATACAGATTTAAAAAAAAAAGTTCAGTGAATTTATGTCTCCAAATGAACATTTGGTTCAATTTCTCTTTTTATCATCATGAATACACTATTTATAATTGTACAGGTTTCCCTTTTTTTTTTCAGTTTTACACATATTTTCTGTACAGGATATGATATTATTTGTAATGAAAATGAGTAAGTCATAAAATGTCAATATATTAGATTAGCTACAACCAGAGACTGATATTAACCTCACTCTCATTAATACTAAATGCAAGTTCAGTATATAAAATTGAAAATGTTGTATTTGAAATACAGGACAGGGGTTGAGGATGTAATCCAACAATAAAATGTTGGCTTCTCTGTCCAAGGCTCTGGTTCTATCCCAGCACCACAAAAACAAGAAGTAAAACATCAGTTTGGACAATACTAAATAACCTTTTAACAGTTATGAAAAGAAAAACTCATCCCAGACTTACAATAAGAATTAATTAATCTATTCCAATTTGATATTTAATGAAATGAGACACATAATATAATAAACATTACTAAAGTTTAAGTAGTATATATAAGAACTGCAAATATAAGGTATCTCTTCTACACTGGCCCATACTTACTACATAAAAAAAATAGCAGTTGATCAATAATTGTGTTTGTATGTGATTAATAATTTTTTATATTTATATGAAAGCTCTATTTAACAATAGCTTGCTGAAAGTATTATGTAAGACCCAAATATGTAGGGTTGGAGAGATGGCTTACCAATTAAGAGTACTTTCTGCTCTTGAAGAGGACTGGATTTCAAGCACCCAAACCAAGAATTACATAACTGTCTGTAACTCTAGTTTCAAGGTGTCTGACCCCATCTTGTGACCTTTCCAGGCATCTGTACTCACATAGATACATACACATAATTAAAAATAAAAAAAATTTCAAAAAATCAATCATAACTTGTGTTTGTAATTAATAAAATAATTTTAACATTCTTATGAAAACTTTATTCCATAATAGATTGCATAAAAAGAATACTTAGTACTGAAATATCTAAATAATCCTCTAATTCACTCTTCTTAAGACTCAAGGGTTCATAGAGAAAATATTCTACAGCAAACATAGTTATCTTCTAAGACAAATCCAGTCATGAGTTATTTCTAAATAAATTAGTTTCCCTGAATAATCCAAATTTATTTAAGTATTTTAAACATATTTGGGAACAATAAGGGTTCAGAATCAAAAGTGGCTATTGTTCATGGCTCTTGGTGGTGCCAAGTTTGAGAAATTATTCTATAATTCTGTAGTAAGAATAGTCTTTATTTCATTTGTCAAGGGAGTATATTTGTGGAGTATTCTTTACATGTTCTTATAAAACAAAGAAACAAACAAACAAAAACAAGAAACAAAACCTTCAAATCTCCAGTACTTACAAAGCATTTCAGCGAATTTGCCCAATCAAGGACTCCACTGTTATTATCACTGTTAATATTAATATAAAGTATCTCTCACCATTCTGCATGTCATCTGCCTTTGTTTCTATTTATCTATTTATAATTTATGTATCCATCATTTATGCTTTACACTTATCTGTTTCTATATCTATAATCGCTCATCTCCTTTTATCTATCATCAATATGTATCTGTCATCCAACTGTCTGTCTGTCTTTCTTCCCTTGTCCAGCCCTATCAGAGACAAGCCTATCTTTGTCTCGGTCATCTTCACTTTTGCTAACTGTATCAGATTTTTCTTTATTCAAGATGTAAATGCTCAGTTATATACTTTTCTTATTGTTCTGAAATACTCACACATTATACTCCAACATATATATTTTCATTAAGTGCTTTCTAGAAATGTTTATCAATAAATGTACTCCAAATATATTTTGTAAATTAACTTAGGAAGCACAATTTTTTTTGATCCCTTAAAATGAGGTCCTCCAGGACTCTAAAACATTATCTATCTTACTTTCACTGCCTGGCCATTAGAGTTCCAGTAAACACTGTGAACTTATAGATTGATACACTCATCTTTTGGACAATGAATCATGGGATTGTCGTTTCAAATTTTTATTTTTAAAATATAAAGGACACTTTTCCAAAATTGGAGGTAAAACTATTATGTGATTTATTTTGTAGAACATAATTTCATTGTGGCTTACTTTAATAAGCCCCAATAAAATTCATTTTAATTGAATATGCAACTCCTGCACCCAGAATTTTAACTTATGTTTAAATATAATAATCACATGATTTAATTTCAGATTTTCCATCTGTGGATGGTTTTAGAATTATGTAGCAATGCTCCATATATCAGTGAAGTCATTCATGCTTCTAAACAGCTGTCTTAGTGAAGTGTTGTGAGCCCCTGTCTTCTGTATGTACTCTGGAGACGATTAACGTTGTCTCTAATTGAGGGCAAAAGAACATGGTCATATAAAGGTTTCAGAGCTGTAAGTGGATTCTATAACTTCAATGTTTCTCTGTGGAAAACCGAATGCTTGTGAGAAAGGCTCAGATCTGTGACCCTCAGGAACACACCGAGTCATTCCGTAGCTGAAGCCGTTCATTCTAGAATGCTTTGGTACTATCTTGGTTATTTGCACTACAGATAGCAAAGAGGAGTTAATCATGTTCTCAAGGGAATACACAGAGACACCCAGGCATGTAGCATCAAGCTTGCGGTGAGTTATGATAAGAATACATTAAACATTCTGTAAACAGTAATAAGTAAGAAAATTGTCATGTATATCATGGGTGGTCAGAATATGTTCAGCAGAACTAGGCGGGTGTGGGTGAAAAGGAAAAGAATAAAATATATTAGAGTAAATGAAAAACTGTGCTTCCAGAAAACAACACAGAGTCAAAGATAAGCCATGGAGGGCTTTATAAAACATTAAGTATGAAAGAAGACTTGGTTCTGTATATAGATTATTCATATAAATATCTATATAAATTGATGAAATTGTGGATAAAAACAACAGAGAAATATAGGCAAAAGAAGATAATGGCTGGTGAACCTGCTTGTTACCAATAAATTCATGTTTAAAGCACCATGAGACAAAGATGTATAATTGTCAAGAGTGGTGATGTTTTCACAGACTGGAATTATAAACTGTGAGAAAAGATGTGGTGCACCTAGCTTATCCTAAGATGATAAATCAATGCAACATCTTTGGCAGAACAACAGTCACCCCATCTATTAGGCCATGCATTCCTTCAGTTGCTTTATTCTTTGGTTTGACACAAACCTATCCATATGTGTTAGCATTTAAGAGGAGTTGGTAGCACTGTTCACAATACCCTGGAATAAAAACAAGTCAACCCTTGGAAACACCAACAAATAGTGCTTGCTTATTCCTAAATGAACTATTTTATAAAGATGAAAATCAGTTACTGCGAACATACATCTCAGCCGTTGATGACCTCACGAAACAGGAAGAGACGAGTTTGAACCGGATATACAGTTTTCACTGCATATAAAATTAAAGACAACTACCCCCTGTTGGTGATGATAGCAGATGGGTCATTTCAGGATGGGATGACACGTAGTGATTGATGAGGAACACAGTGGGATCTGAGGCTCTGTCAGTACTCTGTTCATCTCCGTTGTGATCTCATGAGTGAAGTATAACTGTGATAATCTATTTAATAGATAAGTAATGAGCTGGTAAGTTCTCTCACGTCATTCTTCAACGAGCATATTTTTTTTTAAAAAAAGCAGCTAATGTGTTACACATTCTTCTTGTACATGAGCCTCTGAATATATTGTCCTTTTAAAATTATTATTATCCTTTAATCTTTTTTTTTTACAGTCCAGTCTTTATTCCCCTCCCTGTCTTCCCCTTGACAGTTCCTCATTTCATTCTTCTTTTCCCACCCCTATCTCCAAGAGGATGTCCTTACCCCATACCCATCCCACCAGACATTCCCCCTCCTCCCTGGGACTTAATGTAGCTTCGTGAAAGCAAAGTTTCCTACATAGTATAATCTATTTTATCCTTTCCCCTTTCCCCTTTCCCCGGCACCCACCTAGTTTTGCTGTACATATTCTGACCACCCATGATGTACATGGCAATTTTCTTCCTTATTGCTGTTTACAGAAGGTTCAATGCTTTCTTATCATAACTTGTCACACGCTTGATGTTACATGCCCGGCTGCCTGCGCATGTCTTGAGAATATAATTAATACCTCTTTCGTTTGCTATCTGTAGTGCAAATAACCCAGGTAGCACCAAAGCATTCTAGAATGAATGGCTTCCACTGCAGAATGATCCAGTGTGTTCCTGGGCATCACAGATCTGAGTCTGACCCAGAAGCGGTCCAGTTTTCTACATTAAAAACACTGAAGTTATAGAATCCACTACTAATTTAAAGAACACGATTCCATTCTGAGCTTTAAGCACTTCAAACTTGCCACAGGGTGTCGGTTTTTCTAGAGTGTAACCTGCGATTTTCCTGTCGCAGATCATATGGTCATCTTTCCCCTATGCTTACTACTGGATCTACCTTTAGTTAGTGCTGTTTTATTTGGTGAGCAAATACTTTTAAGGATTATTTAAATTGTGTGTCCACGATGTGAGTGTGTGGACACACACATGCTACGATACAAATATGAAAGTCAGAAACAATGCTGCCAAGTCAGGCTGCTCCTTCCAACTTTACTTGGGTACCAGGGTTTAAACTCAGAACCTCAAGCTCGTGCAGAAATCACTTTACCCACTGGGATATCTTGTCTATTATTTTAGTTATTTTTCTGATGTTGTAGTAAGATACCCTTTCAAAATTTAAGGGAGAGAAAGGTTATTTTAGCTTATGAGTTCAGAAGGCTTACAATCCATCGTGATGGAGGACACGGGGGCATTCCAACAGGACCGCAAAATAAACAAGTCCATCACAGTATATCAGAAGCCCAGAATCTGAGAAAGAACAGGAAGTGGTGCCAGATCGTACTGCTCCAAGACCTACCTCCTAATAACTCACTTCAATGGGTGAGACTACACTTCCCAAAGGATCCCTTATCTTTACAAATATTGTTACCACCTGGGTACCTTGTTTGCATACCCATGAGGCTATGCGGGACATTTCATGGTAAAGCCATAGTATCGACACAGGACATTTTAATTAACGTTTTATTTCTCCTTATTTTCACCTACATTATCTTGTATCCATTTTGAGTCTTTTTCTTATATTCATTTTTTACATCCATAAAAAAAATTATTTTGCCTTGTTTAGAGTGTTGCTATCTAATATAATTATTCGTGAATTGACAACCAAAATGTCATCATTGCTGTTTATAAAAAAAATCTGTTTTCACTCACATATTTAGCATTTATGTTTGGCTCAGATATATTAATAAGCTGATAAAACAGTGCAGTTAATATGGTATGCAAATCACTCTGGGTCATTGCTTTAAGGCACTTAAATGTACTTCTTTCACCAAATTATACATTGTACCTGGTAATTCTAAGACTTCATTTTCTTAAAAACAAAATTTAAAAAATATTAGTTATATATGTACTATCTGTGTGTGTGTGTTTATGTAAGTGTGTGTATATGTGTGTATGTGGCTGTGTTTGTGTACATGTGTGTATGTGTGTAAGCTTGTATGTGTGCTTGAGTGTGTCATTCGAATTTGTATGTGTGCAATATTGCTTTTGTATGTACATGTCTGTATGCTTGCTATGTGTACATGAGTATGTATATGTGTGTATGCATGTGTGTACATGTGTGTACACATGAGTGTGTTTTTCATTCTCTCTTGCCATCCTATTTAAGAAACCTGAACTTGACAGACTAAGGGAACCATTCTAAAATTCTCACAAAAATCACTGTTAACAAATAGGCCCCGAATAGAATCATTCTTTAATGATGAAGTTAGCACAAGGACTCATCCGGAATCCTATCCCATGAATCACAGCCACCGTTAAGTGCAACAAGTTAAATCTCATGAACAACTTTTCCCGGCATTTTCTTTCCGTTATCATAAGGACCGATTTTTGACTGCTTGCTGTCTCCTCTTCTTTCGACTTCCAAAGTACATGAGGAGTTCTCACCAGCTTCTTGAGCATTCCTGAAATGTAGGTGGGGTAAGAGATAGTATTCTCAGTCAGTCCCAAGGCTATAAGGAGCAAAACAAGGGAAGCCATCTGAGAAGTGTGAGACTGGAGACAGGGTTGGAAGAAACATTTCTACTATCCGTGGATCTTCTTCACGGTGTCTGTGTGATGGATGCCCTAGAACGGGACTATTTTCCATATTGATTCCTGGAAGCTAACCCACTGCCTTTGATTTGCAACAGTGCCTTGGGACTCTGTGGTGTGGACAGCATGAAGTGAGCCCACAGGCTTCCCATTTTCGCTGTAGATTTTATGGCCTACTGCTAGGAAATAACGAAGGGGTTGGAGATCCACAGTGTCAGAGCCACAGACTTCAGAGAAAAAATAAATTGAAAAGGCAGAGCTTCAAAGAAACATTCTGAAAGGTTGGGTTTGGCAAAAGTCCTCTTGTGTGCTACTGAAAGGATATTCAAATGCAAATTTTGAAAGAGAATCCAATCTCTGTAACATAAGGTAGGTATACACCTGAGAGAAATTCAGGTGCATATCAGAATAAACCTGTTTAAAATATTGAAAGGGTCGCAGAGTTCCGTCATCAAGACAACAAAATGAAGGGGGTTTTGTTGTTGTTATTCCAGTGAATTTTGTTGTTTGTCTGCCTATAATATAAAATTCCAATGGCTCTGGGAGTATTGATATTATTTTCATGAGTTGTGCCCACTGACTTCTGCCCTGTGCTCTCTGCACTCCTGTCCGAGGGAAGATAATTATCAGTTCTGTTAGGAAGGCTGACAAGAGGCAGGTGTCTTTCATTAGGGTGTATATAAGCCTCACAACTATATATAAGGGTTCCATCTGTTAATATAGCATAAAAAAATTCTTCAATACAACCTACTGGCCTTGCCACTGACCCAGATTGATTTATCTTTCAAACATACACCGAAGTCGGAGAACACGCGAGTTTTTCTGATATCTTCCAGGCAATATATGTTGTTTCTACAACTGTCAGAAAGTAAAATAAGCCAAACAAAAGCAGTCTCTCAAGGTATCATGTAAGTCTATTTGTTTATATACAAAAGTATGAAAGAACATGTTAAATCTGATATTCGTTTGTGTGCTATTTAACACATACATATAAGCAAAGCTATGAGAGAAAACTTCCAAAGACTTTTTGGAAAATCCTGAATTTATAATATAGTATAGAAGGAGAATAATAATGCCCAAGGCTTCCCTGTTGTACACTCTAAGTATTATTTTGTTGAAGGAATATATGACATCATTTTTTTAAAAAAAAAAAATGTGTTCTCATTGCCATATACATACCATGACACAGGTACATCCACAAACAGTTCAAACATTTTTAATTTTTAAAAAGTTTATTAATGTTTTAATTAAATTAATTTACTTATTTTTATCCCAAATGTTGCCGTCTCCAAGTCCTACCTCCCAGAGTTCTTCCCCCATTCCCCCTTCTCTTCACCTCTGAATGGGTTCCCCTCCCCCAACATCCCTCTTCCCTGGGACATCCCATCTCTACAGGATTAGGCTCATCCTCTCCCACTGAGACCAGACACAAGTCCTCTGCTACATATGTGCCAGGGGCCTCAGACCAGCCCCTGTATGCTCTTTGGTTGGTGGCTCAGTCTCTGGAAGCTCCCAAGAGTTTGGGTTAGTTGACATTATTGGTCTTCCAATGTGGTTGCCATCCCCTTCAGCTCCTTCAACCCTTCCCCTAAACTCTTCCATGGGGGTCCCCAGCCTCAGTCCAATGTTTGGCTTTAGTAGCTGCATCTATCTCAGTTACCTGCTGGTAGAGCCTCTCAGAGGACAGCCATGCTAGGCTCCTGTCTGCAAGTACAACGTGATATCAGTAATAGTGTCAAGGTTTTATGCACGCCCATGGGATGTAGCCCAAGTTGGGTCAGTCACTGGATGGCCTTTCCCTTCAGTCTCTGCTCCATTTTTGCCCCTGCATTTCTTTTAGACAGGAACAATTCTGGATCAAAATTTTTGAAGATGGGTTGGTGACCCAATCCCTCCACTATGGGCCCTGTTTATCTACTGGAGGTGGTCTCTCCAGGTTCCATCTCCCCACTGTTGAGCATTTCCCAATATATAATATCTTAAAATGAAAACCAACTATTTTAATTAATTGATTTAATTAATTGAATCATTTGAGGTAGGAAGATTGTCTTTAAATCCAGAAGTCTATACCATTGAGATTCAAAGTCCCAGAAATACATCTCAGATTAATTTAGGAAAACAAACAACAACAAATAAACAGGTAGGTCATAAAGATACTTTTGCTTCTAGAAGTTCAAGACATAGGCTAATTTGGAGTTCATTGATATGGATCACGATGTCTCCTGTTTACTTCATCTGCAATAGTCTATATGTGACTACACATACAGACTCGTATTGTTTATCCTGAACAATTTTCCCGCTATATTTTAGAGCTTACCTTGCTCTCTAAAACAAAGTCTCTTAATTGAATATCCAGTTAATTTGTTTCCAACTCTTCAGTAGATTTTTTGCACATTTTAGTATGTAAAGACATCACTACCATTCATATGCAAACAGTAATATTTCTACTTATTTATTTTTATTAATGCTATTAACAAAATGTTTATGAAGTGCCATATGATAATTCACTATATTTACATAATGTGTAAAGATCAATTTAGAGTACTAAACATTTCCATATTGAACTTAAATAAAATGTGTTAGATCCACACATAACAGTATACATATCTGTGAAGTAGAGTATAAATTGATAATTAATCATTAAAGATAAATTATCTTAAAATGTGTTTTATGTGTTTGTGTATTTATTTGACTGTACATTCAGACAGACTTTCCCTATGTAGCTGAGGCTGGCTTCATATGTCCTATTCTCCTGTCTCAGTGTCAAAAGTAAAGGTATCAGAGGCACTACATGTCATACTGGCTTATAGTTATTCATTTGCTCATTTTATTTAATTGCCACGCTAGGAGTTGTACCAATAATCTCTTGCATGGTAGGCAAGAACTTGACCAGTAAATGTTCAAAAGAGGTTTTGATTTATAATTATATTATTTTTGTATCTATTTAAAATCTCCCTTTATTTATATTTACTTTTATTTCACCTACAGTGCCATGTTTGTGAGATGAATTATGGAGTGCATTAATGGAGTACTTTATCATCTAATACCCAGTCAATTTTGCTAAACATTCAATATGCAGTGGGCTACAGGGGTACCTTCCAACTGAACTGGAACTAGGTCCTCCGCCCTCTGCTCTCTCAGTAAAGAATTCTTGTAGCACTGAATGCACCCTTCTGAGATTTCATAATCATCTCAGGGCTCTGCCTTAACCTGGTCCTATCTACTATAGAGACTTTTGTGTAGACACAAGCTTGGTGCACAAGGCATACTATTTATGCTGCTATTTCTAATGAAAACACACACATTTCAAACTAAAATGATGACTGTTCATAAGAACTTTATTTTTTAATGAAATAAAAAAATCATGAAAATGACAATGATCCTCTTCTAAATATAATATTCAGTATTATGTAATATTGAAAACTTTTTAGATTTGAAGATAATGATTATATTGAGTTAATCTTCAGTATTATCCTTGAGGGCTCATTTGTTTTACCTATTGGGTTCTCTAAAGAAACAGAACCAATATAGATACATACATGTACATATAAAATATAACAAATTGTATTAATGCCATATAGTGATATTAATTCCACATGTACTGATATTATATATGTACATATATAGTAGCATATATATAATATATTATCTATATAATACATATTTGTATAAATATATGATATATATGCATATATATACACATACCCACACACATATATATATATACATACATATATGTGTATGTGTGTATAGATACACACATACATATATATAGTGTTTATTAGAGTGGCTCACAGGCTGTGGTCCAGCTAGTCTTCTAATGGCTGTCTATTGTCCACTAATGGAAAGTCCAAGAATTTAGTAGTTGTTCAGACCACAAAGCTGTATGTCTCAGCTGATTTTCAGTATACACAGGAATCCTGAAGATAGACTTTAACAACAGTGAAGAAATAAAGTTCCCAGCAATAGTGAGGGTAAGCAGGCAAAGAGAGCAAGCTGCCTTCTTCAGTGTCCTTCATAAAAGTTACCACAAGAAAGGGTGGCCCAGATATAGACTTTTGGATTTAAGGTGGATCTTTCCCCATCAAATGATCCAATTAATTAAAAATCCCTCACAGGTGTGCCCAGCCACTTGGGTATTTACTTAGTTCCAGAGGTAGTCAAGTTGACAACAAATGTTAGACATCACATTTATAATCCTAGATTTTTTTTGCCAACTCTTGAATTATAACAGATAAGAAATTTCTCTTGTTTTATGTAGCATATAGTCTAGAGGATAAGAGGGGGGAAAATGTCAATCCTAATATCCTAGCAAGAGATTTAAAAACAGCACTTCTCCAAATTTTCTAAAATAAATAAATGAATAAATAAATAAATGATGGAGTCTCTTTATCCAGAGGATTTCTCTTTTCTTATTCTCATTGATGTATTTATTTCATTATAATATAAAATAGTATAAGCATGATAATAACTTAGTCCAACAACACTGAATTATTCAAGGTTAAAAAAAAAATCTATTTTCTCCTTCTAGACCGAGTCTCCTGAAGTGCTCACATTTTTCACTCCTCTAATGTCAAGTAAAGTAATTGTAACTCACACCCACATCTCCTTCATGCCTTCACTTCTGATTGTATGAGACTTATTACCAAGCGGTGATGCAAGATGAGGAATCTCGTTAGCACTTCTCCATCCCCACTCATTTTATTTGCTATGCCCACTTTTCTTATTGCTTTTATAACTTTACGTAACGTGATTAAATCCTCATGGCTCATTTCAACGAGCCTAGATAATAACAAAAGTGGATTTTAGATTGTATGATGAATTAAAACCAAAACATATCCTGGACTGATAGCTTGGCAGATCTACAAAGAGCAAGGAGAGTAAAGCGTGGTCAACAGAGTGCTGTTCATCTGAGGCTCTTTACTTAACACTCCGAGTCTAGTTTTGAAATACTGTGGACAAGAAAAGAGGTTTTGTCTCTCCAATAGTCAGAGATGGTTGAGAATTCTTGGCTATGTGGATTAGACTGTAGAGGATCATAAGTCTTTACATGCCTTCCTAGGTCTTCTAGAATGACACTTACAGAAGCTACTGAAAAATTAATTAGTGAAATAGAAGCAAAGCAGTTAAACTATGAGCTCATGGTGATGCAATTTCTCTTCAGATTTGACTAAAAGATGCTGTTTAAATACTAACAAAGATAGATCCTTGGACTTTTTTTATTTTAGAGGAAAACATATTACTATATATGAGCTGTGTATATAGGAATCTGACTGTTATAAAGAGATGGTGTGTAAGAAAGGGATGGGAAAAGAAACAGAGATAGAAAATTAAATGTGGGGAGAAGAAAAGTAGGATTGAGGGAGGAAGTGGGAGAAAAAAGTAAGAATTTTAGAAGAAAACTTTCTGTATGTATGCTAAAGAGAGAAAGAATAATCACTTGGGTTTAATAGGGCAGTTATTATACTGAGGTGATATATCCATGGTCCTGAATTAACATTAAGAAGAGATAAAATGTTACTAAACTATTGATCACAATATCTCATTATTTATAGTAAAATACAGGAATACCACTTAGAAGATATATAAATAACTATATAGACCCTGAGGTCTATGTGAAGTTGGTCAATAATTATATTTGATTCCTATGATTTTAATAAAAGAGTATTGCCTGTGGTTATTTAATATGGCTGTTCATTTTAAATATAAGCCACCACCAATCAATTTCCACTGAGAATTTAAATTGCTGGATCTGCCTTAGAGTACATGGCACAGTTCAGCGTTCTTCGTTTCAGAATAAATTGCATAAAATCATGGTGAAGTCCTTCCTCAGACACTGAGAAAAAAATTTATTTCCCTTTATCCTTACCATTTATATATTTTGGCTAAAAGTTAAAAACCCTAATGTTTCCCGAGCTATGTTCGAAGAGCATTATTTCAAGGAGACATTAGTGAATGTTTACTGAATGCACATAAAACAAAATACCATTTTCTTGGAGTCGCTATGAAAAGCAGTAGAACTCATTAATTCCCTAAGAAGGCTTCCCAAAAAAATTATGTTTTCAAAACTTTATCTAGTGTAGCATTTCCCAAGCTGATCTGTAGAGTAAGGTTTTAAATGTTCTCTGTAGCACACTGTTTTCCCATTTAACTGAGCCATGTCCAATTGTGTCTCCTTTGCTAGAGCAACAGAGGTGAGAGGCTGCCACACAGCCCTCTTGACTTCCAGAACCAACACGTATTGTTGTTTGGTCCCTTTCAAAAAAGTGTTTACATCCTTTTTTTTAAAATTTTATTTATTTTAACACTTATATGTATTGAATGCTTGCCTGTATGTGTATAACCACACCATGTGTGCAGTGCCCATGGAGTCCAGTAGAGGGCATTGTAAGCCCTGCAACTGAAGTTACAGAGAGTTATGAGCTGCCTTGTGGGTGCCAGGAACCTCAAGAGAAGCCAGTGCTTCTACCTCTGATTAATCTACCTAGGCCCCTTCCTTGTACCAGTACAGCAATCTTAATAGCTCAGTAGATACACCTGGACATCAAACTGAGGAACAGTAACTTAAAAACATCTGCCAAAATCCTAAACAGAATTTTTTCATAATCACTATTAATTTAATAAACACAATTGTAATATGTAATTTATTTTAATGACATGGAAATGAATGGCATGGCTTTGAGTTCTGTTGAATTAAAATATGTGTTGAGTGTTTCTTCCTATATTGCTATAATTATTTGGATTAAAAAATATTATTTAAGAAGGAAAGAGTACAGAGACTCAAATCTATTCTAAAACAGAGAATTCACGTGAGAAGCTCTTTAGTGCCTTTACATTTTGCTTAAGTCCTCTAAGCAGCTTAACACTGTAATTTTCTTTTCTGGCTTCCTCCTGGGAGAATCCTTTAGATAAGTTTTGTGCATATAGCTACTACAGGCTTTCATTTTGAATGTGAGAGAGGCTCATTTCCTCTTCAGACTTAGAATGAGCGAGAGGAGGTGTCAAATTATAAGTCTAAGCAAATTCATTTCAGAGTCTGTGTAGTAAACATCTAGCTGTCCAAATTTAAGCAAGCATCCTGGTGTCAACTTCCCCTGAAGTATGAGTGTGAAGCACAGCTAAACACTCTGAATTTTCTTCCAGGAAGAACTGAACCCTATTTTGGTGACCCCACCTATCCAAGCCATTGATCAGGACCGAAACATCCAACCACCATCTGATCGACCTGGCATCCTCTACTCCATCCTTGTCGGTTTGTATTCACCAAAAGTTTATCCTGTTAGAAATCTATGAATGAATCCTCTCAAGTCACACCAAGCTCTTTAATAACAGTATTTTTTTTACTGGAATTAACATATACAAAACTAGATATAAATCCAAGTTTTCCTTCTTCCTGTTTCAGTAACATGTTATAAAACAGGCAATGTCGCCTTTATGAAACAAACAAGATACAGATCCACTTAAATACATTCTTCATTGATTTTGAAAGCAAAGGAAATATGGGGTTTGTTGAAGCTTCTGGAAGAAGGAATGGACTACCAACCCAGAGGAACATGATACAGAAACCCATGGCCCACTTTTCCCCTGAAAATATATTAAAGCTAACCCACTTTATACATCTTATCATTGCACAAGATGCAAAAATGAAGACATTTGACAAAACCATTCTTAAGTTACTTTGATAAAATGTAGATGCTGTTGATTTGCATGACTGATAGGCTCTGGAAAGACAGGGGCATAGGAGAGACCAGCATCTCTCAAGTAGGAAATGCTGACTTTGGAGTATCCTCTGTAGAGTCCAACATTATCTTGAAGTCCTGATCTCTGGCTTTGCCTTCAGGCTGTGTGCTCACATGTACAAACCATTATACTGGGCAGATTCTAGACAATTTTATGCTGTCATACTAAGAAGTGATATTTCTAAATTTTGGTTCCACAGTTCTATTCCAAGGTTTTCAGTCTTTAAAGCCATGTGTAAAATACAGGCCAAATACAGAAGTCTGACCATTAAATTATTAATTTTTTTAATCCCTATGAATTAAAAATAGTCTTTTAAAGCCTGTAGTTTTCTTGTTATAAATATCAAGGAATATTTTATATATTTGCTCCACTAATTAAATAAGAATTATGAAATATGTCCATCTGTACTGTAAATAGAGAGGAGAGAGGTAAATATTCCAGACTAAAGAAGGGATAAGGGGGTACAAAGGTATCAAAAAGACAGAATTAAAATATTCTGAGGGTGAAGAAGTAAATATTTCTGAAATATTTCTGAAAGAGCTGCCCTAAACCCAGGAGAACTGGTGTCTGCAGGAGAAAACCGGTAGATTTATTGCTGTTACAGTCAAAGTCATCACCCGAGCCAGCTTCTGGCACCTTGACTATTGTTGCCCACCGTGTGCTTATCACGACTTTCAGTAAAGGGAATAGCAAAATATTGATGAATTGACAGGAACGATGCCCCAGAAGATCATTGGAACATAAGCAGAAACAATAACTAAAGACAAGTCCTTCTTTAAAAATTGAAGCTTTGTTGATCCTTAAATGGGTTAATGTTTTTATAGGTATAAAATTCAAATGGATTAATTATTGGGGGATGGGGTCTTTTGTGTGTAACTCTAGTAACACTAGAAATATGCATTTTAGTCTCACTTTGAATTAGAGGCTCCCTGTGAAACATTAAAATTTAGAGTTCTGTTAGTAAATACAAAATGAGATTTTCTGCTGAACTCAATTTTTCCATAAGATATGTATATATTTTAGATTTTTTAAAAATTTGATTTGATTTTCTATTCATTATTTCAATAATTATGAACTTTTATTTCTGGTTAAGGCCTTATGTAAGACTCTATGCTGAGTTGCAAGTTTAGATGAAAGAGTTAGTCTCTTGTGGATGAAATTAGGAAATACTGTCCTGTAAAGACCTTTGACAATTTAACCCCTCCTGATTGGATGACTATCCCCAAAGAGTCACATGGAAAACCTTAATGTCTATGGGTACAGTATACCTGTGCAAAGTAGCTCAGTGGGGTCCTTAGATTACCATGGACATGCACAGTAAGGAGACTGAGGGACTTTGTTTGTCTTCTCTTTCTGTCACTCACTCTGATTTGCAATTCCCACCTGCCCCTCATAGCAGGGGCCTAAAGCAATGGGCCATGTGATCTTAGACTTGACCCTCAGTAACTGGGGTTATTTTTTTTTAGATAAGTACTCTATCCCAGATATTTTATCATAGTGACACATTGGCTAACTTAATATATCCCTCCAAAAACAGATATGGAGAGGAAAGAAAAAAGAAACAAGCAAAAGGAAAAGAAATTAATGGAAAAGAAAGCCCAAATCAACTTTATCAGAGCCAAAAATGTAACTAAGGTTCTACATTTCTTATTGAATATGTAGGCAAAGCAACTAAATCTTGATAATGGCGGTGACCTTTGAGCTCACCATGCCCTGTATCAGAATGATTTCTCAACACAACTTGTCAGCCATTGTAACGAACACAATCAAACTGAGATCTCTCGGGGTCTTTTTTTTATCAAAATTGATATACTCTGACCATTTTAGGGGTCATGTTCCCTAGAAGCATCATTAGAAAAGGGTCTCTCACATTACCAAGGGCATTTGTCAAAACACTTGCAGCAAGTGCCTTGGCTTTGTGACTGCCTAACACATTGGGAAACAGTTAAAGAAAATTGTAAATAAGAAAAAGGTTTAAAGGATAGACAATAGAGTCCATTGAGGATGTAAAAACTTCCACATGTCTCTTGGAATCTAGAGCAACACCAAGTCTTAGGCTGTGTATACATAAAGAAAAAACTTGGGAAGGTCTTTGCCCTCTTGCTGACCTGCAGACACCACCCCCCAAAAACCACAGCAACTGACATGATCGTCATTTGAGAAGGCGCTTCAGACAACAAATTTGAGGAGTAAAGATGCTACTCACTCACAGAGAGCTCTCTGGAAACGCTAGAAAGTGTGTTGGGCACTGCGTGTAAAACAAAAGAAAACAAAACAAAGCCCCATGCAGTCCTTCAAGTCCACATGACAGAGCATAACCTTCATACTTTTATAATTTAGAAAGCACATAAGGCAGATATAGCTATATCCAGCAGTACATCAACATAGAACATTGATATGACATCCTCAGTTCCCATATAATACAATTTACCATGCACAGATACAAGGGAATCAAATTAAACAAGACAAAAACAGTAAGTGTGGATGTTGTAGGTAGAAAATCGAGTCAAATATTGTTTTCCGCAGGAAGACCAAACCTTAGCCTACTGAACAAAGACGTTCAGTCTCCTATTTATGCCTATGAAATGCTAACCAGAGGTGCATACAAAGACATAATAGAAAGCAGAGGGATGATGTCTGGACAAATACAGAATAGCAACAAAGAAACAGCCATCCTAAAAGAAACTAGACAGAAATGTAGAAGTGTCACTGAAATTAAAGTTTCACTAATGCTTCTAAAGGGCACCTTCAGCTGAAAAGAGAAATGTAGCACAATGAGAAGAGAGACTCGTTGATGTTAAAAAATCCAAATCAAATCATTGTCTGTAAACCACTCTTCCCTCGAGTTACAGGAAATGTCATCTTCTCAATGTCAACTAGAGAGCTTGCTCTCCAGTACAGATCATTATGAACTGAAAGTAAGACTAATCAAGTAGAACATTATTGAAATTATATAAACTATATTCTTTGGCTATAGAGATGGATTTCATTGTACCCTAGACAAAACATCAAACACAAAACAAAACAGAAACTCTAACAAATTACCATAAAATCGATGTGCCAGACTAATTAAACCAGCTTGATATATTTCAATTTCTTTTTATCTCACAGGTTCTTAACACCGTATTAATAGCAACACTTCCCTTAGTCACATCTAAAACAGTTTATAGAAATTATCTAAAAATATTGCTCACTTCAGGCCATGGCCAGAGAGTAGGTGTTCTGTCTTCCTGTATCACCGAGACTCCATACAACATATGACATTAGATGGTCACTAATCTTTGCATACAAACACATTGAATGGGAGTGTTAAATTGGTATGTGGCGTTCACGTAAATGGTTATCAAACACTTTACCGGTACTGTCAATAAGACCAGTGTCCTGGCATAATTACCACCAGGAGAAATAATTGCCATCAGGAGAAAAAGGGAAATTAAAGTCTGTTCATTCTTCGAACATTCAGTATGTGTATAAACATGTGTCTAAAGACCATGTGACGTCCTTCAGGTACAATGCTTTCTGTAGGTGCAGGGTAGCGATAGCTACCAGGATGCACTGGACCTGAGACAGCAGATGAATAACAAACAACAGAAAAAGAGGCCTTCCAAAGCCTCATCCTAAGCAGAATAACCCACTGACTTGTATGGAAATATTGTGTATTTGTAAGAGTTTCTTGCTTTTTAAGTGTGTTTCTAGGTTTTCTCAAATAGTTATCATTTTAACGTCATTTAACACAGGCATCATAAGCTGGAAGTTTACTTCTAAGTAATGTGAAAACCTACTGATTTTTGCTACTGTATGAACAGTAATCGTGACACATGTAATACATATTAAATATCACTTAGGTATGTTATAATCTAAATTATAATATTGCTAAAATCTACTTTTCTGGCTGGTCATAGACTTATGACATGTAATAATATTTTAAATATTAAGGTGCCTAAAATGTTGGTTTTATAAATTAGCTAAGGATGAAAAGAGTAAAGCTAGAGAACTTATTTCAAATTTGTTTATAAACCTTCATGAACTCTAATAAGTATCCTTAAGCATTACTTTGTCACAGCAGGATGTATGTACAGTTACACAGGAATAGTCACGGAAATGTGTGGATTGTCAAGTATATGTCCATTAAAAAGTAAAAGAAAATGTCTTAAGAGACATCCTATGCTGTATTATAGAGTCCACAATTATGAAGGGGAGAGGCCAGGTTTTACATTGTTTTTGCTTGCTTGCCTGCCTGCCTGCCTGCCTGCCACCTGCTTGCTTACTTACTTTTTCCTTACATGGTGCAAGACACCTTAGGAATGAATCATCCTCTGTGTGTTGGCCTTTCAAGTGCTATGTAATTTACACATCATCTATAATCTATCTCTATCAAACTTTTTTCTTCTCTGCAACATAGTTCACTGGGACAGATGAACAAGCCATTAGAGACAATAGGTATTATAGAACTGAAACACCAAGAATAATTTTAGGCAAATGCAGATTTTTTTAAAGTTCTACAAAAATAATATTAAAACCATCAACTAATTGTATTCACCACAAAGAAGAAAGCTTTGGACTTAACATAAGAGTAATACAATATTAAAGGAGTAGCCTTTGAACTTAAAATCAGAGGAATGTGATATTAGGAGCGCTTATTTCAAGATTAAGCAAGACAAGGATTTGCTGGAGAAAATGAAGAGCCTTGAAGATGTCTGTGTAGTACATTTCCAGACAGGTGGAGAGCTGTATTTTGGATTGAATATTTTCCAAATGTGATAAACTCCTAGTGGTCTAAGTGGATCTCGTTTTTCCAAATGCACTTGTGTCCTTGGATAATTTGATACTTCCAGGCCTTCACTTCTCCAAGGCACTCAACACTCAGGCATCACTAAAAGGGGTTCACAGATTACCATTTGAAGATAAATTACATGTTAAAGTTGCTTTTGGTTTGGGTGGTATTTGTTAGTAATATTTGATTGGCACTTATAAGATAACACCATTACTTATTGATAACGTTTTGGAAAAATCATTAATTTGTATGTCTTCATGGCAGCAATAAATAAGACTTGTATTTCTGCATATATCGATCAGAATTAGGCAGAATTTATATACACACACATGTATACATATATATGTACACATGCACGCAACACACACACACACATAATGTCCCTCTTCAGTATAATGAAAACACATCTTCAACATAATAAGCAATAATAATAGTGTATATTTAGTGTTATTTTATATAATAATAGTGTATATTTAGTGTTATTTTACATAATAATAGTGTATATTTAGTGTTATTTTGTTAAAACACAGCCAATTGAACTTGTACCTGTCTTGGAGCTAACGGTTTTGAATAGAAAGTTCCTTCTCCAGTTCAAGAAAATGTTGAGGACATGTGAGAGGAAGGAATTTCAATAAAGTAGATAAAAGGACCTTTGTTCCAGGCACTTTATGTAATTAGAGGGCCATTAGCTCTGTGCTCACACTGAGGTGGTAGAGGCTCTGATAAAGTTCCATTAAGGATCTCAAGACACTGGGAGGGAACACAAAGCTCAAAGTGAGTTAATGGAGACACTGGAGATCCCACAAGCAGTTTATCGTTGCCCCCAGCAATACCCAACAACTGGATCATCTAACACAACCAACTACATCACAATCCATACCTCTGTATGCAAATTGACGTGAAGGCCATTCCATCCCTGTGTCTCAGATATAAAGCTATATACCTCACCTGGCAAACAATAGAGGTGAAATTTTTAATCGTCTTGGGGTTATCTCTCATTTCTCAAATTCAGCAAAATGCTGACACAGAAACAGAAAATTTAAAGTTTGACAGTACCAAAATAAAAATTCATTTGATCTCCAAAGAATATTGTTAACTGACTGAAAAAGACAGGTGATAGGAAAAGGTCTAGATTAGCAAAATGTAAATATAACAAAAGACTTTCACTGAGAATATATAAGATGACAATGTCATAAGAACAACAACTCAATTATAATTTAACCAAAGTTTGAATAGATGTTTATCATAGAAAACATCTAAACTATATGTATACTTCTTTTAGTTTATTTACCTTGAAAGGAAAGCTAATTAAGACCTTGGTGAACATTTCTGCACTCCTATCTGAGTTGCCAGATGTGAAGACCGACCTCATCAGTTCCCAGGAAACACACAGAGAAGACAAAACTACCATGCAGTGCCGATTGGAGTGTCAATTGGTGCAGTCATCGTGGAAAAACTAACAATTTCCTCAAAAGAGAAACATGGTCATAAATGAAAAAAAAATGGTGTTAATGAACAGAGATGCTTGGATCCATCTCTAATGCTTCATAATAGGTTGAAGAAACCTACGAATTGTATGATTTCTTCTAAATGAGTTCTTAGGAAGGAGGACCTTAGAGACAATGAGCAAATGTGGCCCCTGAGATAAGAATCTCATGGAGGGCACTTTGACCATAGATCATGTGAGCAACCAGTGAGGTAGTGATTATACAACACACACATCTGAGACATTTACAATTGTGCTGCCCTAAGGAGTATGTGAAATATTTAGACTCAGCATCTCCTAGGGGTTCTTACTCTGGCTATGTATCCAATATAAAGAAACAGCACCGCGCATCCACTGACTGATGTATAGAACAATGGTATAGGAACTATGTTTGTGACTAAGTGCTATTGCAGTCCTCATAAACACAAGACTAGATAAACCTTGGTATGTGTATATAATAGAAAAATTCCAAAGCAATAAAAAGAAATGGCCTATAAATGTAGAAAACTATGAATCACAGGGTTATCGTGGTAGGTATAGACGATGCCACAAAAATGACACATGCTGGAAAATAAGTCCACAGTGGAGAAGGGCAATCAGGAGCCACCATACAATAGTTGACAGGAACTTTGCTTTGATAGTGACAATGGTACCTACATCAACATGAAATTTATACTTTTAAAATATGTGAAGGGTCTGGTAAAGTAACTGTAGTTCTCTTACAGAAAACACATTGCATCCAGCATTGTAAACATTACACAGGGCTTAATTCAGCTTGTCCTTTCTTTCACAGAACTTTGAAGGTAGAAATGTAGACCCTTTTTGTATATATGGTTTTCACAGGCATGGGTTCTGTTGACCACAATAGAATTACATTCTGAAATTCACTACAATACTATGTTCATAGTCTAACTCGTTTGGAATAGAGCTTTCAAGTTTGCATTAAAATTTGTGCAATCAAAGTTGTTTCTATACAAGAGCCTCAGATAAGTATGAAAATTTCTGTATAATGGATACATAAGCATCATATTTTAGTTCTCCTTAGTAAAGCATTGTATTTTTAAGAAATATGGAATGTTAAAGTGCCCTAGCATTTACTCCAGATATATTTTTTTAGAACTCAAGGCACACATTTGTTCTGTTAGTATGCTGTAATCATTTCTACAAATCTACCTTCTCCAACAGGCCAATAAACCCAGCTGTGTAATTCATTATGTGACACTTTAGGACCTTTTGGAAAGGAGTCTGGGGTCGAGAAACAGATACGGAAGACTCCTGCTTCATTCATTTACCAGCTGTGAGAGTTTAAGTTATTCTCCCCTTAATCTCTCTGAGCATTCCGTTCTCCACAGATCCAATAATAACATCTTCCCCCACAGGGCCATTTGGCACGTAGATGAAGAAGAGATTTATAAATAAAAAGATTACAATGTTTCCCCCACAGTAAACCCAGAGTTATCAGCTAATACATGTTCCTCTCAACGAGCTAAACCCCTTTTCCCAGATCAGCTGAGTTTCATAATTCGCTTATGTTCTTGGCTAACCTTCCACTATTATCCCCACCGTATCCTGCTCTGAAGAGATGGCTGGCGAGGCCATCAGAGCCAACTGTGAATTATACTGTTCTTTAAATAAGTTTCTATGGAAATATATAAAAAAAACTATGAGAGAATCAAGAATTTTCCATTTGCTATTACTTAAGTAATGATGAAAGGAGTAAAGTTGTTTTTATCTCTATATTCCCTTCCATTTTCTCTATCTTATCACCATGAGAAGGGCTTCAAACATCGCTCGTTAATCCACAAATATCTATTACAAATGTCCATAAAATAACTGCTTAAAAGTCTGCTACTCATCGTTATTTGTTATAGATTTAATGCAAATATACTTACACTTTCCAGTTTTTATTTTTATCTTTTTTTTTTTTTTTTATGTACACCAGGCAGGGTAGAGAGCTCTATTGAACCATTTTACATTTACACTGATTTTCCTCCAATTGTTTTTCTTCTTAGTTGTGTTTATTGGAAACATAAGTTGAAATTTGTTGAGATTCTCCACAGATCACATTGTGCTCTCTGTGGCATGACTCTGCCTGGCTGCCTCTTAGATTTACTGCAAACAGATGATGTGAATAAATACACATGACACATAGATCAATACAAACACATAGGAAGTGTTTCTTTGCAGTATTGAAGGCCAAGATCAACATTTCTGACTCCTGATGTAGACCCCATCCTATAAATGTGGTGGAGTATCCTCTTGTCATTTTTGTTACTATTAGGCTTTTCTTCTTTACCAGCTTGAATAATTTCATCAAAAAAAAAAAATGTGTGCTATCAGTTCTTTGGCTTCCCAGTATAGCTGACCATCTTTAAAAATGCTAATATGTTATCTGATTTTCCACTCTTCAAATGGTGCCAACCACCTTCCATAATGATCAGTAGAACACTATTGTCTTTAATATTATAAAATTATTGGGTCATATTTGTCAGCAAATGAGTTCATACGTAGATTAACATTTTTGAGGTATCTTTAAATCCAATCTGTTTTATAATTACATAGAACTTATTTATGGGCAAAAAAAAAATAAAACATTAATCATCAATCAAGAGTAACTTCTATACTATTCTGTCATTTAATGCTTTTCTCTCTTTTTCTTTCTTTCTCTATCTCTTCCTCTCTCAACTACATTGAGAGTTAAAGATTACATATGTGTGTAAATATGTATGTAACATGTATGGACTGGTATAGTATTTATCCAAAGATATAATGCCATTTAATTAACCAGATAACTTGCTATAGATTTTAGATGGCTATTTATCACAACCACGGCATTCCTATGATGTTGAGCTAAAGATGCAGGCAGTGGCAGAGTACTGAGCAAGAGGAAGACTCTAGGGTCCATCCCTGGTGCTGTTACAAAGAAGGTAAACTAGGCTTTGGACAGGTCAGTTGTGCCAAGTCCTTCACAGGTTTTGCAATACCCTTTATTCATACCACATGTGTCCAAACTGAGATGGAGTCTCAGTGCAACCGAATCTGTGTGTTCTGATGTCCAGAGGAATCTATATGACCAAATCACTGTACTTTCTTCTGTGTGTTCTGTATATACTCTCCCACAGCCCATTTCAACTCACTGCTGTCAATTTTGTCTATAAAGAAATCTCTCTATAGCATCAAGTATAATTGTTTACCATTGCTGAGATAAGTAAATATAAATTTCTTTTTGGTAGGGATATTTAGTCTCTCCAATTTCCATGTTTCCATTACAAGTTTAAATTATTGCCTGGGTCACTGATGGCTACTGACATGCTTAATTATTAATGTAATATGATTTGACTTTTATATCTGACAACTCTGACCTGACATTTCTTTACGTTGGGAACAAGAATATTCTAACACACAGGGGAAGATGATACAGGCAAAGTTAAAAAAAATTGCTAGAACAAAAGTATCTCAATGGATTGAAATGCCTGCATTTAAGAAATATCGAGCCACACCCCAAAACCAACCTCAGTTAAAATTTCAGTAGTTGGCATACTTAGCTGAATACTAATCTTAAAAAAAAAATTCCTGTGGGAGTTTCTAGGCATCTTGATATTTGGTTTAAATTACATGAAGACTAGAGTCTTCATGTGATATAAGATATGTCGAAAAAACATGAATGGAATAATTAAGATTTATGCAGGATTAAAATATAATTTTATAATCCAAAATTTGCTTTCCCTCTCCTTCATGTCTCTTTTCATATGATGAATTTCCAAAATAATTCAAAAGCTCTCTTAATAAAAAGAAATTCAGAAAACCATCCAAACAAATATCTTCTCTCCTCTAACCCATAAAGTAATTAATTATATATCACATTCGTATCCGCTATCCGTACAGTGGATAATTTATAAACTTAATTTACTAATGAGATTGTGACTGTGCTGTTCAATTAATGAAGGAAAGAGATGAACCAGATCAGCAAGTTTCTGTTTGTTGTCAGTTTTGAACTGAGTCTCTTGTCTCACAGGCACCCCTGAGGATTATCCCCGCTTCTTCCATATGCATCCCAGGACTGCAGAACTTACTCTCCTGGAGCCAGTAAACAGAGACTTTCATCAAAAATTTGATTTGGTTATTAAGGTAAATTAAACTAATATCTTATTCCCTTGTATTTATGAAATGCTAACCAAAGGAACATTAGGTGGCTACTATAAACCTCCCATGTTTTAAAAATTAGAATAAGTATGAACAACAATAACTAATTTTTATCTATAAATGTTGAATTTTTTCTCTGAAACAATATTTATAGTAGTATTCAATATATGGGTATGTATGTGTGTGTGCGTGCACATGTGTGCATTGGTTAGAGTTACATAGTTTAAATAATAAATCATACATTATATGTTAACATTTTTTATAAAATAACTTCTGGACATGAAAGATCAACAATGACAACATTAAAATATTATATGCTTTATATATTATTTGCCTTAATATATGATATTTTTTGGTGCTGTTACTTTTTCTAGCATAAACATTGAAAAATTTTGCTTTTCCTGGAATTTTTAAAATGTATGCCTTGCTATTTTTTTATGTGGAAAGATAAATCTAGAACTGAAAGGAAATTTCAAGCTTGGGCAATCTATTTGATATTAAAACAATATTATATTTTTAAATGTAATATTAAGTAATTATCATTTAATAATAATACTGATTATGTTATAATGAAACCACAGAAGAAGAACTGTGGAAATGAGTTAATCCTGATGGATACCATTAGCACACTGAGACTTAAGATTTCATTTTGAAGGAAGAACAAGAATTTGCAAAGTTTAAATAAATACTGAATGGGAATAATTGTGAGTAAAAGATATGACAACAATAAACCCTGAATAAATCTCACACATATTGCATAGTATTTTCACACACAGATACACACATGCATGCTCCATAATTAGGTATAACAGAAGCCCACTGATACCTTCATTTTAAAAAGATAGCTGAAAATATTAATATGGCATTGGCTCAGTGGTAGAACATTCACCAGGCAGCCATGAAGCCCTTGCTCCAATCCCCAGAGCCACATAAATAAATTACCTAATTAAATAAAATTTTTAAATACAAAGGAAACAGAGAAAGGAGGTTTGTTGAACAGACGCTCCAGGAACATTTGTTTTGTAGCTTACCCTTGACCGGGCACCACCCCCCTAGCTGGCTTGTTCACACCCCTGTATGTGGATGTGAAGTTCAGGGTCTGTGCCTGTCATAGAGATACACGGCTAATACTGAGCAGAAGAGAGACTGAATTTGGTTTTATTTTATCCCAACTCGGGTTCTTTCAACTGTGCAGACTAGGCAGTTGCTCAGGGATGCTTATCTGGATTAAATAGATGTAAGTCCAACTTTCAATACTATGCTAAAGACATTTATGTTTAGTTCATAGGACATAATAGCCTCTTGCCTCGCATTATAATATGTGTAACTGGTAACAGCTTTATTGAGTAATGCTTTGTCCTTGGAGAACTAACAGTGTTGAAGTGGGTAAGTCTCTATCACTCTAGATCTTTGTCTGCTGACAGAGAGCAGATAAAAGAAGACCTGAAGAGTTACCAAAAGAGAGTATTTCAATTATCTGGAGTTTCAAAGTTGTTTTTGTTTTTTTTGTTTTGTTTTGTTTTGTTTTGTTTTTTTTTTTCCTGAAGATTACCCCAAGCTTAGTGTTGACGGGTCAAGAGATATTTTTTAGCCAATGAATGAAAGCAGATGTGGTTTTGACAACAACAATCAGGAGCATAATGTAGCTCACTGCAAGCAGTCAACAGAAAAGACAGGTAGAAAGCCTTCTGGATACACAAAGGGGATACAGCCCCACTGAATGAATGCCCCTCATCAAAGGCACACTATTGTCTCCCTCTGTACAAAGCACTCACATAGAGGGGGTTCATTTGCCATTGATTTATAATTATTGTGGGACAGCACAGACATTAAACAGTATCTATCCACTTCCTATGTCCATCTCCCTGGGTCCCAGGATGCTTATCTTTGCAGGAATCTTGAAAGCTGTATAAGTATTGTTTCCAGATTGCTTAGTCTTAAACATGAAATCTATTTCCTTTATTATGCACAGCAGTCATCCCAAGATGTCCGAGGGCAGTGTAGCTCAGTCCATCGATTACAGGGGAGAAAAATCAACTAGCAATGCGAACCGATAATTGTTTATGTTCTAGTAACTCTTTATACTATCAATACAAGTTTTTACAGACATCGCTGGATCCAAATTGCCACAACCTAAAGGTGTCGTGATGGAACCATGAGCAAAAATTATCAATTGCAAAAATAATAATGGGTGAAAATAGTGGCTGCAAACCCTGGCACTCTGTGTAATGTCTCCTCAGTAGTAAATATTTCATTTTCTTTATTTTTTCCTACGTGAGTGTTTTGCTTCTCATTGACTGTAGAAGGTTGTCTGTTGTGGTTGGAATTGATCCAAATCTCTGATTTGGAAGCTGAGAAAAGTGAAAAAGGACCACCTCTGTCTAAGGACTGAAGAGGAATACTGCCTCTAAGAGGGACACGGCATACTAACAGATGGTTTGTGTCACGAACCAGAGATTTCTCAACTTTATTTCTTGCTGCTTCTGCCAGTGGTTTATTCTGCTGACAAATAAAAACTGTAAAAAGTGAAGCCTTGAAGACAAATTTGGGCAGTTAGAAACTTCAGCCACCCTAGTAAACAACCAATAAACAACCAAGCACACGCAACAAAATGAAAGGGATACCCCCACTACAAAACAGGTTTCCAGGTTTTAGTTAGCTACTCTCATCTGAGGATATTGAAAGGGTGTTACACACTAAGGATGAGAATCAGTCATTTGCTTTGTCCTAGAGTAATTCAATTTATAAACCATGGTCTTTGAATAACTATCCATTACATAAACCTACTATCAATAGCATCCCAGTTTGGATTGTGAATGATCTGATGCCTCCACACGATTCTTCTGAAAGCAATGACCACTTACTTCCTGTGAGACAGAAATACCAAAACATGTTTCAGATGTCAGATGACCACATGTTTAGTGCATGCGATGAGAATCTTTAACAAGTCACAAAAACTTCACTGTCGTTAGTATAGCATACTTAAAGTAGTATTTATACGCTAGGCATCCAGTACAAAGCAAAATCTTGAATTATTAAAAGAGACCAAATGAATAAATTATTAGTAATTCATTGTTGTCTCTTGGCTCCTTAAAGAATAATGGCATTTCATCTAAATCCTTATGATTAAAAGCTTTTATTAAAATCTGATTAAGCAAGGGCCACAGTGAAACTGCTAATACTGTATTACAGTACTTTGAGCTTCCTGCTGGCACTCAGTGGCTTCCTCATGTGTCTAGAAGCCACATCCTAATCTACTTCCACAGGCATGATATAATACACACATACATATACACATCATATACATACATCATATACACATACTCATATAATATTACATACATATATTATATATGAGTATATGTACGTAATATTATATATGTATACATAATATTATATGTGATATATAATATGTATATATATTGTATACCATTGTATAATATATATATTATATATCATATATGAGGTATAATATGTACATATATATTGTATATCATTGTATAACACATATTATATGTATGGCACTATCCTAAGCATTAGCAGCAGCTTTGCATCAGGGTACTCATGGCTCCCTCCCCTTGACCTTTATCTCCTTCTTCAGGCTAGAGGTCTAAGTCACAGTAGTAAACAATTGGTTAGAAAATGTATCCACATAGAAGGAAGCCCTCTCATAGCCTGTTTGCCTATAGCATGGCAAGGTTCTTTCATATCAAATGTATCTTGTTAATTTCTCTTTATCTTTGAAGATGATGGTCAGCAATACATTTCTTCTTAAACTGTATTTTTTTATCACTTTTAATTATGTGGGAGGGTGTGTGTGTGTGTGCATGTGAGTTCAGGTGCCTTTTAGAGGCTAGGGGTGCCAGACCTCATGCAGCTGGTATTAGAAGTATTTGTGGGCCAGCTGATGTCAGTTCTGAGAATAGAACTAGGGAACTCTGGAAGAACAGTGTCTGTTCTTTACCACTGAGCCGTCTCTCCATTCCTACTAATACATACTTTATATTGTGTCCTGCCTGCCATCTACACAGAACCCTTAGTAAGAGTCAAAAGCATGTTAGTGCACAGTTTAAGCTATTTATAACTGTCACAGACGGCCTCATTGAAATATGGAGAGAGCCAGGCATTTAAATTAATGATGTGTTAGTTCCCACCTACCTATAGTCCTAGTCAAATGTTAACCTTGAACACAAAGAGAGTTGTGCGTGCTAAATGGTTGCATTTAAGAGCACAGACGCTATCACCAATGCACTCTAGATACATTATTTTTAGAATACACACCGTTTGATAGTTTTCAGTTCTCCATATGCTTTCTAAGTGCTGATCAATCTGACAGATGTGTATAAAGGATCAAGACGATCACAAATGCATTTTCCTTTCGAAGATTACAATGATACTTCTAATTTTCACCTGGAAATCTACCTCCGGTCTATATGATTGTGCCAAGTTAATGGTGCAACAAACCATCAACATTCTTTTGAACAGCTAAGCTTTCTCTTGATTCTTCTTTGAAATGCCGTTTTATCAAGAGTCCCCTAAGTCACATTTTCACCTCCTTACAGGCATTCTCTCCTTATGTTTCCCTACAATCCCTCACATAATCTACCCTGATGCTTAAGTAATTCCATCTGCCTGTTTCTCTGCCTAGTGTGCTCTGGCTGGCTGTTCACATCTCACACACAGGCTCCCTCTCGCTCTCTCGTTCTCTCGTTCTCTCGCTCTCTCACTCTCTCAAGATTTAGCTGCCCTCCCATGCACCCCATGAAACTTGTCACACTGTCAGCTGAGTCTCTTTAAAGTCAACACAGACATGCCCCTCCATGTGTTGCTTCCCAGCCTCTCTACCATCTGCCCTGCCCTCCCAGCCTCATGTGGTTTTTTTAACACAGACTTTGTCATGTTGAAGGATTGCAGGCTTCAAGGTCACAGAAAGCAGCCTGCCACCCATCATCCATCATAGTTGCTCAATATACAAAGATGGAAATCTCCTCTGGAAAGTGAACAGACTGTCAGAATCCATCAGATCTTTTAAGAGGGTCGTACTTTACAAGCTATTATGTTTTCCCTCTGTAATGTGTAATATTGACTATGTATATGGGAGACGGAGGAGAGAGGCAGGAGGAGAGAAAGGAGCACGAACCTTTCCTTTGGGAGAAGAATAAACAGGATCCGTCAGTAACAAAATGTTATAACAAATAAAATATTGCCCATGGCTCCCTTTCCTCAGCTACAGGTGAGTCCTGTGTCACAGAGTAGGAATGTCATTCCTTCAGAGTTCTGGAAATACTTCAACTACATGACCTTAGATCTATTCTCTTCTTCCCTTTCCTCCTCCCGACACTCTCATCTTGTCCTTTCTTCCCTTCTTTCTCTTTCCATTTATCAAGAGACTTTTATTAGCCAGTTATGTCATTGACCTACGCAGCCAGGAGATTCGTCTCAAACTCCTGATCTTTCTACCTGCCTCCCTCCCAAGTGCTGGCATCACAGGTGTGTGGCCACAGCTGGCTAGTGTCCTTATCCTTCCATATTCCATTTAAACAATGAATACATAAAGTATGTTCTAGGAAGTGGCTCTAACCACTGTTTAACCCAAACTCCCATAATCCAATGGTCACAAACACTCTTTTTCTCACTCTGAGTGACATGGGGTGAGCACTGAAGATTTTGCTGTTTTATGAGTGATTCACAACATCTTGTGTCTTCACATGTTTAAAAGAGCATAATAGGGCCACTTAGTGGCCTCTGCTCAAGAGTTGTGTGTATGCCTCCTGTGTAGGAGGATTCATAGTGTCTTAGTTAGGTGTCTTAGTTTGGGTTTTACTACTGTGAACAGACACCATGACCAAGGCAACTCTTATAAGGACAACATTTAATTGGAGTTGGCTTATAGGTACAGAGGTTCAGTCCATTATCATCCAAACAGAAGCATGGCAGCATCCAAGCAGGCATGGTGCAGGAGGAGCTGAGAGTTCTGCATCTTCATCTGAAGGCTGCTAGCAGATACTGGCCTCCAAGGCAGCTAGGATGAGATTCATAAAACCACAGGGGCACACCCACTCCAACAAGGCCACACCCACTTCAACAAGGCCACACCCACACCAGTAAGACCACACCTACTCCAACAGGGCCACACCCTCTAATAGTGCCACTCCCTGGGCCAAGCATAAACAAACTATCCCATTACGGTTAGCATTGCTGTAAAGAAACACCATGACCAAGACAACCCTTATAAGGACAACATTTAATTGGGGCTGGCTTACAGGTACAGAGGCTCAGTCCATTATCATCAAGATGGGAGCACAGCAGTGTCCAGGCAGGCATGGTGCAAGAAGAGCTAAGAGTTCTACATCTTCATCTGAAAGCAATAGAAGACTGGCTTCCAGGCAGCTAGGAGGAGGGTCTTAAAGTTCATGCCCACAGTGACACACTTCCTTTACCAAGGCCACACCTAGTACAACAAGGCCACACCTCCTAATGATGTCACTTCCTGGACCAAGCATGGATGCTGGAAGAGGCTGTCAGACCCATGCTGTTGGAATTGCCGGTAGTTGAGTTTCACAGCATTGTCATAGGAACCAAACACAGGTTGTCTGAAAGCACAGAAAGCTCCCTTCACCACTGAAACAACTCTCTGGTCCTGAGGGGATGCATTTTGAAGAACACTAACTTCATCTGTGAACATTCAACCCTTACAAAATAATATCTCACATGGCCCCGTCTCCTGACACCTTCCCGTTAGAGACTAGGAGTACATAGACTCTGGGAAGCAAAGACATCAGGCCATTGCTCACCAGAATTCACACCCTCAAATTAGTAAAAAGTGAAATCCATCACCGTGCTCTAGTCAATTTCTCTAAGGAGAAGTGAATTTCTTTCTCTGTTTCTCATAGAGATGGTAGGTCTGAGCTACCCTTCAGAATACATTATAATCCTTTTGTCAAAAGCAACCTACTTTCTGAAGTCCATCAACCCTTTCCCCTTTGGCACAGTGGTAAAAATTCATCTTATTTCAAATGTTTTTGTTTAGTATACTACCACATAAAACATGGTCTTTGTTTCTTCAACAATGACTTTTATACTTTCATATTGACCTGGAATACACCTACTTATTCTGAGTAACAGGATAACGAATTGAGTCCTGATTCTATGTATTAGTGAGAGGAATGAGTGTGTGGCATGGGTATCTCACACCACTGTTCATCCAGGAGGGAGATGAATGCAGACACTCCCCAAATGTGTGTCGACAAAATAGACACAGAGGCAAGAGTCTGCTCGGTCACTTGCCTTTCACACATGTTCACCTGCCACTTCTTGGAGAAAGAGAAGGAATTTATTCAGCCCCTTTACAGAAATATAATTTCGGTAAGTCCTCTTTACCTGCACTGGTCCCTTTGAAGACTAAACAGCAAGTACTCTAAATCCCCTGGGGTGTTCAGATGAAAGCAACATCTCAGCTCTAGCTAAAGCCCTCCAACCACTCCACTCAATCCACAAGAACCACCCATCCCCCACTCCACACTCCACCCTATCCCCCACTTCATGCCTATATGAACCCTCCCAGTCCCCACTCCACGACCACAGGAGCTCCCACAGTCCCCATTCCAGGCCCGACACAAACCACTCCAATCACACTCTATATTGTAACACCCCAACCCCTGCCCCATGCCCACAGGAACTTCCTCAGCCCCCGTCCCTTCCCCCACACGAACCACACAGCCCCTACTCCACATCCCCACAAGAACTTCGCCATCCCTGACTCCATTCCCCACAGGAACTACCCAAGACCCTTCTCTACACCCTACACAAGCTCTAAAAAGCCCGGGCCTCACTCTCCTACATGAACTACCCCAGCCCTCACTCTGATCCTTCACATAACCTACCCCACCCCCATGCTATTCTTCTACAAGAACCACCTTAGTGCTCACTCCCACATGAGCCACCTCCACTCCAGACCTCACAGGAGCTACGCCTGCTCTCGTCCTCTTCCCTGACAGCCATGCTCATCTCTCTACTCTCACCCCAAGGCTCACACTCCACTTCCGACTCATGAACTTCGCCATCACTACTCTATCGTAACAAAGCAGCGGTTTTTTTTTGTTTTTTTTTTTTTTCCTCATGCAATTCTTGAACTTTCCGTAGAAATATTAAAACAAATAGTGGAAAACCTCTTGGCCAAGTAAAACTTTTTTGTTTTTTCTTTTTCTGAAGAACAGAGAAGAGATTAGTAACCTCTGCGGTGAACCTTCCAGTCCATTTTTTACATCAAGATTTTTTTACGTTGTTGGTCTTCAACATTCATAAAATGCCAAGTGGGTTGTTTATCAACGAGTTCAGAAAAGGCCCTTGGGTGGTGTTTTATAAAAGTTAAGGCTACTTTCAGAATGGGAGCAGCCAATTCCCAGACCTCCCCTATCAGTAGGGAGAAGAAAAAAATCAGAATTACTTCAAATTGTTTAAAACCCTTTTCAAAGCTATAATCCTCACAGGAGTGAGTGTATCTATCTTCTTCCAACTGTTGAAAATAGCTGGCATCCTTGTTTTCGTCTAAACAAAAGGAAAGATTTTATTATTGAAAAGAGCGCAAGGGCTTTGAAGAGTTCTTTTTCCATTGTAGTAAGTTCCAAACAGATGAACAACTTGAAACAAAAGTAAAATGTATTTCATCATATTAAAAATAATCCCTAGCTGAGAAGTCTGTTGATTTTATCATGTCATAATATAAGGCCTTCTGAGAGTGTGCTTCCTCTGTATTCTGTGTGGTGAAGATATCTTTCTTTGTCAAATGGAAATATATTTATTCCTATGAGAAAAGAATTGTTTGGATTTATGACCTTGAAGACAAATCAATTCTACTATGCACAATTCTGTGTATTTTGTTTGTGCTACCTATAATATATTTTTTGAGCCACAGAAGATTTCTAGTAACTTTGCTTCCAAACTTCTTGATATGGCCTTTAAGTTTTAGCCCACTCAATGATAGTCTGTAGATTAGAATGCATAATTGTATAAGTATTCAAAATCAACAGACTATATTTAAGACAATCATTAATTAGTTATTAATATTATTATGGTCTTTGACCAGGGAAGCATAGACTTGCTTTAAACCATCTCTCCTTACAAGATAACCAAATTTAAGCCCAAATTGAAATTGGCGGCATTGCTCAAATGAGAGAGAATACCAGGATATAAGAAATTTGCATGGGACATAGGTAGAAAGGAGTGGGGAGGCACTTAAATTCAGACAGACGGGGAAAGATATCAATACAAAAGGAAAGAAAGGGCAGAGGAATAGCTAAGAAATCATAATAATTATTTACCTAACATTGTATACAATACATATAAGTCAGGATATATAGATATAGATATAGATATAGATATAGATATAGATATAGATATAGATATAGATATAGATATAGATATAGATATAGATATAGATATATACACACACACAGGTGCCACTTGGGCAATATATCAGGCAGAACAAAGTACCTTTCAAATTGTTGGTGGGAGTCAAAGCTCCTAACCACCCCCCTCATATAGACTATTGCTATTATCCTTGGTTGCTTCCCAGGGATTTAAAGTTAAGTTCCTATAAATGAAGATACCGTGTATTTCCAACACAAAAACTGTAGGATCTGAGCTAGCTCTCTCTCTAAAATCTCCCTGAGAGAGGACCAGGTCTCCTGATACAGAAGACGCTATACAGGTTTCTGAAAAAGGGAAGCAGTCAATAGATCTACCCAACTGTAACTCCTATGAAACATAACAAAGAACAGCATGGCTTGATAACCCAAAGGGTGTCATAGTGGCACTTGTGTCTTGGCAGTAACCAACAGCTCTCTTATTGGACTTAAGTCCTGCTTAGTAGGTGGAAAATCATGCCTGGTACTAACAACATAGCCAACTAGCTGGGGCTAGTGCAGACATGGATATTAGAGAGCAATCTACTACTGCGACCCTACTAAATCAGTACAATTGCTAACTGCATTCTAAATATATATCCTCATGCCCATAGATAAATGTAGTGGTCCACCCTCATCAAAGAAGCTTTGCAGTAAATGGAGATTATAGAAAACTACAGTTGTCCAAGAGCAGAGAACATGTGATAATGGAGAGCCCCGCCCTCTTTTATATACCTAGAACATAACTCCTGACTACCTACGGCTCCAGGAACTTCTTAGTAGATGGGGCAGAAAGATATTGAAGTCATAGGACCAGGAAATCAACTGAGAAAATGTGTTTCCTAGAAAGTTCAGGGAAGATACACCTATGATATCTCAACCACATGACTAACCAAGACCTAAAGACGTAATACACATATATATGTAATATATTATAATATATAATATAATATAACATATATTTTATATATATAATTATACAGGGAGTTATATATACGCGTGTGTCTGTGCATGTGCATACAACTAACCCCTACTAAGCAGGTCTGAGTTGTTTAATGTTTTGAACATATTACATTACATAGTTATCACACAATAGTAATATCTTATATGATGTAATTTTCTGTGACACAGGAGTGGTGATGAACTCACCTCAGTTGTGAGATGGATTAGATTGGTCTGAGCGATAAGTACTTGTCTATCCAGTTAAGCTTTTCCTGTTATATAATTGCTTGGTTTTGCTATAACGTGTGCCTGCCTGTCTGAAGTAAATGTCCTCATCGCTAGAACCACCAAGCTGTGCAGGTGCTGGATACTTGGGAAATAACCATTAGCATCAAAAGAATAATAAAAATTATCATACATCTCTGATTTGGGAGGTGGTTTATGTTTTAGCGGTGGTTGTTGTTCTTTTGAGACAGGCAGTCACGTGGGCCAGCCTTGTCAGTGAACTCTTGATAAGTAACTGGAAATGACTTGAACTCTCCTTCCGAAGGGCTGACAAAAACACATTTGTCAACAGACCAGACTCTGAAAATTTTATTCTATGGCAAGAATTTTATAATAAATGTCAAGATGGTAAATTGTAGCGATATTTTAGGAGTCTCAAAGTGTTATAAAAAAAGTAAAGGAAGGAAGGAATTCTAGCAGAATAGCGGACTAATTCATAGGGTGATCAAACAGCCCATGCGTCCAAAGATATTTGATCCATGTAATGTCTATGAGAAGAGCATTTCAGAAGAGGGATGATTCATAAGGTTCTAACGTTAACAGCATAGTGTGGTGTCAGTGGCGCCACCTAGCGGCATCCAGACAGAGCAAGGTGTTCAGATCTTGTGGGGCCTGAGGCAGTCTGGAACTGGAACTCACTGAAAAGGATTAGAAATGAACAGAAAAGAAAAGGAAAACTAGAGGATTAAAGATAACGCTGTTCATTGTTATTTTCAGCTCCACAAAATCGTGTTGCCATTATGTGCATGTCCAATGGGACACGTCTAGAACTAGGTTAAGAAGTTTAAATGGTCCATAGAAGGTAGCAGTGGCCTTAGGGTGGTTGGAATTGATTGGGTTCTGATTGTGTTTTAAAGTAACTGTCACTGGATTTCTTCGTAAGTTAAACATGAGATGTGAAAGGAAGGGGGGGTGGAATTAGATGATCTCAAGGTTTTTGGCTTCAAGAACTGTCACTATGAAATTGCCATCAAAGTAGGAAAGACTGGTTGGAGCCGTCTCATTGTGTTTGGGCTGGGACTAACTTTTGTAAAGTTTCTACCTGAAACACCCATTGGATGTCCAAGCAGCATTGGAAAATGCACCATTGGATGTAGACTGGAGAACTCAGAGGGAGATGAATATGTAAATTAAAAATTGTGGAAACATTTACAACCTGAAAGATGAGAGCAGACCAGTAAGAGGGTAGACTTGAAGAAGGGGTTGTGCCAAAGGCCTGAGTGACACTTGCACCAGCCAATGTGGACAGTGAGACAGCAGGTAAAGAAGATGATGGGTTGTCACAAGGCTTGTGGGAGTAAGCAATCATTATTTGATTTGACCTAATTTCTGTTCCGCGCGCCTCCCGTGTCCCCTTTTCACCCGTGGAAGAGAAACACGAGAGGCAGAATTCGGGTATCACCACAGCGAGGCTTTACTTGTAACAGCAAACGTGAAAGACCGTGGAAGGGCCAAAGACAGGAAGAGGCACAGCTTAAATACACCCTAGAGTGACGTGTTCACTTCTGATTGGCTGTTCACTCATATGCCTCGGGATTGGCCAGTGACTTTGGCGGACTTTCTGCCTTTGCAGCTGTGCAGTTAATTGTTTACTAGTGGAGAGGACACAATGTCCACGCCATCTTGGAATGGCGAATGCATAACCGCTGACCATGGCTTCCTACAAATTTCTACTCCATGAGATGGCACCCATCCCCAGCACAGCCTGGGTGACTATGAACCTAAGACTAGATAGCACAGGGGCCTAGGAAAAACCAAATACTACTGTTCTACTAAAAGAGCTTAGAAATAAAATGGCTCCCAGTGACATTCCGCTACACTCACAGATCAGTCTCTTGCTCAGCCATCATCAGAGATGCTTCCTACTGCAGCAGATGACAGAGACTATGGCCAGAAAAATATTCAGAGAGTGAGAGGACTTGGAACACTAAACCCTAAATGGGAAGTCTTTATCATCCCCTCCTCTCATAGCTCAGTAAACTCCCTGGAAGAGGAGAATCAAAAAGTGTAGAAGCCAAAAGGATTGGAGGACATCAGGAAACAGAGCCTTCCAAACACAGCACAAGGGAAGCACATATGAGCTCACAGTGACTGAGGCAGCATACAGAGGACCTGTATGTGTCTGCAGCAGAGGGTGTGCTAGGCTGAAAGGAGAAGTGGACTCATGCCCCATTCCCTAACCCAGAAGAAAGCTGCAATTGATAATCACTTGCAAATGAAAATTGAGTTTTTGCCAACGGGGTCTTACTGGGGAAACAAACTTCTTTTAAGGGTAGACCACATGGCCAGAAAAAGAGAGCTGATAGACAACAAACCCAATAGCATCTTTGGAAGTTTCTTATCTCATGATGTCATGTCAGATTTGTTTCTCTCTCTCTCTCTCTCTCTCTCTCTCTCTCTCTCTCTCTCTCTCTCACCCTACACCTCTTCTTCAAGTTTACCCTCTTGCTGGTCTTTTGTGCATACATTATGGATTCCAGTTTTATGTTATTTTTTTTTAATGGAATTCCTGAATTGAACAAGCAAGTGGGCTTCTGTGTCTTATCCATTTCTTATTTTGAAGTGAACATACAAGCAAGTGGACTTCTGTGTCTTACCTATTTCTTATCTTTTCTTAGATTCTTTGCTTTCTGTTTGGTTGTTTTGTCCTAATTTTTTTATCTTAAGAAATTTTATTATTATTCCTTAGAAGCCCTTTGTTTTCCAATGAGAGACAGAAAAGGAGGCAGATCCAGAAGTCAGGAGTGTAGGGAGAACCAGGAGGCATGGAGGGAGGGGAAATCATAATCAGGATATATGTTATAAAACTCTTGTTTTCTGGTTTTTTTTTTTTTTTTTTTTTTTTTGCTTTTTCGAGACAGAGTTTCTCTGTGTAGCCCTGGCTGTCCTGAAACTCACTCTGTAGACCAGGCTGGCCTCGAACTCATAAATCCGCTTGCCTCTGCCTCCCAAGTGCTGGGGTTAAAGGCGTGCACCACCACTGCCCGGCTGTTTTCTGTTTTTAATAAAGGTAAAAACATTAGTTTAGAGATGTGAAAATAGTCATATTTTTATAGGAAGAGTTATCACTTCTTCAATTTTTTTTTCATAACTGCTATAAGTATAGCCCCTTTTCTGGTTGTGAGTCATTTAATTGTTCATACATAAGAATAAAAAGAAACAGAAAAGTTATTGTAAAAAAAATTTTTGCTGGGCACCCACACCAAATAAATATAAAAGAAAAAATACCCCTTAGCATCCTAGGAAAAGATCTATTTTTCCTTCTATGGAACATATTCAAATGCGCTTTTACATCACCCTCCTAATGCTTATCGTAACCACTTGTTAAATCGCTCACCAGCAGCCAGCATGGAAAAAGTCTGAAAACCATTTGTGACACCACAAGCCTGTGACCCCAGCCATTTACTGACTGAGGCAGAAGAATTTCTCAGAGTTCACAGTCAGCCTGGGTCAAAAGTAAGAGGTCTTAAAAAAGAAAAGAAAAAAATTATTCTGCTTGTCTAGTACTTGGATGCAAGGAACCCAGAACTTATAGCTATTTCCTTATCATAATTTGACAACTGGAATGCTTTCAATAGTTTGTCCTTGAAATATCTAAACGTGTGAGGCTAACCCATGGGCATTTTCAACTTTAGTTTTGCTTCACCCTTTTCTCTAAAACTGATGCTTATACCCAAAATTTTACCAACAAACATGGCTCTTTAATTTGTGTGTGTTGCTTGTGCATGCTCATTTACATATGTATAAATATGTATGTGGGCGAGCCAGTATGTGTGTGTGTATGTGTGTGTGTGTGTGTGTGCCTGTGTGTGCCCCTCAAGGGCAGAGATTATTATTTAGTGTCTTCTTCAATCTTCATCAGACATTTTTGACGGAGCCTAGACCTCCCTAATTTGGCAGCACTAGCAGGGCAGTGAGCTCTGGACATCCTCCTGTTTCCCCTTTCCCCATGCTGAGATTTGAGACACACCCCACTGTGCCTAGCTTTTTAGGTGGGTGCTAAGACTCATGCCTGTTCCTCACACTTGCACAGGAAGTACTTTACTCAATGAGCGGTCTCCCCAGGACCCCAAATCTGGCTTCCAAATACACTTTTCTACTTCTAACCACACACTTGCCCTTGTTAATAACATTCTTTTATGAGAGTAAATGGCTTTAAATGCTACCGTTTTCACTTGTGTCTCTTTCTTCACCCTCCCATCCTTTCTGATTGCTGCTGAATAGCCAAAGTCAGTTTTCAGAACACCTGGGCCCAATAAGGAACAAAATGTAACATTGTTGCCTTTCAAATGCTACATTTGAAATCTAACTCAATAGGAAGTATTTGTCTTCCTATGACTTCCTGGACCAATTTCTCCCATCCATCTTCCTTTCATTATTGTTCTGTACATTTTGAGAACTCACAGTACATTTCCTTGTGGGGTTTCTCATGCATCTGGAGACATCTCAGCTCAACCTGACTATGTCTTAAATACCACGTGGCAATGAACATGAATTAACATTGTTAGTTTTCCCCAGTGCAGAAGTAAAACTAGTTTTAGAGAGAGAGAAGCACACGGCACAAGAATAAAAATGTGGGCTTGGACAGAGATCACTAGACACGGATCTGCTGGGCTTCCAATAGAATTGAAGGTGCAATGGTATCCAAAAGCATTAGTTATTGTTAAAACAAATCGGTGTCTCTACAGTGATTGCTAAAAAGTTCATGTTTTTTTCAAAGCTATTGGGAAAGTAGGAATTCACTTGTTCCGAAAACCTAATTCGAGTTTAGTTTTCTTCCCAGTGACTCACTTTGTTTGCATGAAACAAATAATACATGTTTTCCCGGCTTCACAGCTGGTAGTAAAAACTAATGGCACAATCTGGATATGGCATACAAGCCTCTTACATTATCATCCAATTCCGTGGCCTCCCCTTATCCCCACCACCACACACACATAAGAAATATGTATGTGTTTGTTGGGTGAGAGGAAATAGATTATACAATTTGCATATTGCCATACCATTGTCCATCTCTCTGGACAGCACTTAGTAGCTATTAGAACCTGAAGAGTCCAGCAGAAAGAAAGAAATCCTGTTCACAACAACTTAAGTGTGCAAACTGCTCAGGGTCCACAGGACCGGCACAGAGCAGTGCTGCCTTCAGCAGGCCGTGAAGTTGGGTGACAACCCTATGTTTGCAGTGTCTGTTTCTGTAGTGGGGCTCTGTTTCCTGATTGGGAACTGCATTTACTTTCCTTGTCGGCCGTCTCCATAAGACATCACAGAAGTCATTAGAACGCCCATGGCTCAGCATAAATTAATCCCAATCCCTGAGAGTACAGTGACCCCTGAACTCGTAAAGTCAGGGCCACCCACATCTGTGTAAAGAAGCTACAGGTAGATTCCGGGGTCATCTTCATTATGGAGTGACACTCAAAATACCTTACACCGAGGACTATTTTGCATTCTACAGTTAGGTGATGATGTAAAAGCATAAAATAATAGTACAAAAGAGACTCACATCAAAGTAGGGATGGCAGGATATGTCAAAAAGGTTTCTCAATGCATTATATAACAGTTTGCTACCCATTTACTAATATCATGCTTTAAAATTGGCAATTAGGACATTCATCTTAAGTGCAAGCAACAGTCTCATAGAGTAACAAATCCTAGGAATTTTCTTGTTGCAAAGTCATCATCAACTCTATGCAATGTCAGTGAGGATTATTGTTCACCCTCTTATTTGATGGTGGGAATTTTTTTTGTTTGTTTTTTGTTTTTTGTTTTTGTTTTTGTTTTTGTTTTTTGAGACAGGGTTTCTCTGTGTAAGCCTGGCTGTCCTGGAACTCACTCTGTAGACCAGGCTGGTCTCGAACTTAGAAATCCACCTGCCTTTGCCTCCCAAGTACTGGGATTAAAGGCGTGCGCCACCACTGCCTGGCCAGATGGTGGAAATGTTAAATGAGAAGAACTAAGTAAAATTTTATTTTAGAAGCTGAGGTTTGGGATATGAGGACAGTGATTGCGACCGGTGACCCCACTGATTGCTGAGATGAACTCTGCTGGTCTGTGGGCGCAGAGGGTGTTCCCTTCTTTCTTACTGCTCCATGTCCTTCAGACATGAAGCAGAAAGAGCCAGGAAAAAATGCAAAAATAAGCATATACATTAGTATATTAGTATAGTTTTATTCAAGTGCATTGGGGTAATGTATTTCTGATCTATTACCATAGAGATGACTTAACTGCTAAAAATTATGGTGAAATTTCCTTTCACTTGTAGCTGTGATTTTTTTCCAGGCCCCATTCTGAATGATAAATGCAGCTTTAATCTATTAATCTATGCAAAAACAATTACTTGGGTCTGTGCCACAGCAAAATGCTTAGTGCCAGTGACTTGCCAATGACATACCTCTCTCACAGATCTGGCCTCTGGAGTCTGAGGACAAGGCTCTGGCAGTTCCATTCTGGCAAGGGTGCATCCGCTCATATTTGGCACTTCTGTGCTGTGCTCTTAGGAGCTGGCAGAAGCCCAGGTTTCTTCTAGAGCTTTTGAATGTTTCTTTGGGTTTGGAGATGGTTCTTCCTGTACAGTAGAGGCTGTCCTAGACCTATCCTCCTGAGTCAATCTAGCAATGCTGAGATGACAGGCCAGCCTCTTCAATGGCCTCTTGTGTCTTCTTTATTAAGGACAAAAATCTCACTGATAGATACTCTACCTTTATCAAGGCACTAGTCCCCAAAGCCGTATGCATTACTACTTTTGGGTAAGGATTTTTATATATGACCTTGGGTATACCCACATTCACAGCACAGCAGGCAGTTGACCTCCAGTTTGAAATAAGAAGACACTGAAGAGACAAAAAAGATGTATAGGTTCAACCCAACTGTATTTGCCTTCTGTATTTCTAATCATGTACCAATACAGCATCAGTCTCTCTTCTGCACATGACATCACCATTGTTTATTGTAGTTATCTTTCTGAAATGAACACTAGATTTTAAGACAGGAGATTAAGTGATAAGATTAAGTGATAAAGGCTCTCCACTTCTGTTTCTCGTTTATGTTTTCTAACACTTGTCAGAGCAGTTTGTCTCTCTGCAAGGACCTGAGGGTAAAGAAAGACCACACCTATACCATGTGAAGAGTCACTCCAGAAGACATCGTAGCTAATTTTTCTTTCATTTTCAGGCCGAGCAGGACAATGGCCACCCGCTGCCTGCCTTTGCTAGTCTACACATCGAAATACTGGACGAAAACAACCAGAGCCCATACTTCACAATGCCCAGCTATCAAGGATACATCCTGGAATCCGCCCCAGTGGGAGCCACCATTTCTGAGAGCCTAAACTTAACCACCCCTCTGAGAATTGTAGCTCTGGACAAAGACATAGAAGACGTGAGTTCCATGACTATCTTTGCAATTACTTGTTGATATTATCTTTTGTGTTTATCCTAAGAAGTACAAAGTGTTGGCTACACAAAGTACAAAGCGAACAAACAAACAAACAAACAAACCCAAAACAAAGTCGGTGTAGTGAATCTTAGTGCTATCGTTTAATTCTATGTCAGGGGTATTTTTTTTAAAGCATATTTAGTTTAATAGCTGTTCTTCACTGTAGCTCTCCTGCCCATGAAAGCCAATGGATTGTTCACTTAGTGCTTACTAAATCACTAGGGTGATCTTTTGTGTTAATATAAATTGAAAGCTGATATGTTATAGGGGAAAAATAATGGCATCACAAAGTGAATATAAAATCATGTAAGTAGGAATTATGAGGGAGATGCTTCCTGGCAATCGTGAAGACCTCAGATCAGATTCTGAGTACCCACATAAAGAAAGTCTAGCCAGTAAATAGCTCCAGACCAGCTATAAGGTGTAGCAGAAGTACCAGATTTTGACCTCTGTCCTTTGTGTGTGTGTGTGTGTGTGTGTGTTTGTGTGTGTGTGTGTGTGTGTGTGTGTTTGTGTGTGTGTGTGTGTGTGTCTGCATACCCATACACGGGTATGTGTTCATGTATACCCCACTACACACATGTATCACTCACATACACACTCCACATACACTCACCACTCACACATGACACACATACACACACATGTATGATGTTACACATACAGACAGACACAAATGAATAAAAACAACAAAAAAGTAAAAATGAAAAAAAATAGTAATTAATCATTTTATAAAACCTATTTCTGAAAGCAGTCCCCTGTGGCATCTTGGGATTTTCTTCCATTGTAATGGCATGTTACTCAAGTAGACACCTTGGAGGTCATAGACCCATGCATACTTCAGCTAGTGGCTGGTGAGATTTCTATTCCTGCAGGTGACATATGACTGACTCTGGTCTTCTAGTATTGACCCTGTTGTTATAAGTGAAAAACCATCCAGCTAGGCAAAAGGAGAGTGATTTATTCCATTGGCCACAGAGATTTGACATGAAGACTGGACAGAAAATCTATGCCAGGCAACCCCGAGTCCTCCAGGAACTTATGGAGGGAGAGGCAGAGCAAGGACATCATATCTTACAGCACAAATGAATGTGACACCTTGGTAGCCAAAAGTCTAATATAATACTAACAACTATAACATGCTACCAGTGGAATTGGGGAACACAGCACAGTGCTGAGAACGTATGAGGCCCCAGAGCCGTCCTGATTCCCTAATCCACTTTGAGCTCTCCATCCCTTTGTTTCTACGTCACAAGCCCTGGATGACAGTCCTGTACCACAACACCCAGCTTTAGTTTTTAAAAATTTTAATTGACAAATATAAATATCACATTTTTTTGGCTAAATGGACTGCACTGCTCTAGAATGTCCTTAAAGTTTTTCATTGCACCAGAGGTTTGTCACTGCAGTCACAAGAAAACACACCCAGGTTCCTTGGAGACTGACAAATCCTGTGCCCCCACCTCCCTCCATACACCTCTTCTTCCTAAGTGTTCTTCTCTTCTGCTCTCTTTTTCTTTACACTTGCCTTCTGACACTTGTCTAGATTTTTGGTCCTTCTTTGTTTCTTCTACTTAAAAAATTTATTATTTATTTATTTATTTATTTATTTGCATCCCAAATGCCGAGTCCCTCCCAGCCCCCCTCACAGAGTCACCCCCTATATCCCTTCTTCTTCTCCTCTAAGAGGCAGCAGCCTGCCCTGGAGATCCCCCACCCTGGCACATCAAGTCTCTGCAGGGTTAGTTGCATCCTCTTCTACTGAAGCAGGACAAGACAGCCCTGTTGGGAATTTATCTGCATGTATGAGAACAAAAAATAAATAAATCACAAAACAGACATTAATGTGTTTGAAGATAGATATCTGTCTGTCTGAATCATCTGGTTCTTTTCTTCTAAATATCTTCTTTATTCTTTACTTTTTATTCTGTAATCTTTTTTTTTTTTTTTTTTTTTTTTTTTACAGTCCAGTCATGATCCCCCTCTAGGTCTGTCCTCTGACTGTCCCTCATCCCATACTTCCTACCCAGTCTCCAAGAGGATGTCCCCCACCCCACCCCACCCCACCAGACCTCCCCACTACCTGAAGCCTCAAGTCTCTCAAGGGTTAGATGCATCTTCTCTCACTGAGGCCGGGCCAGCCGGTCCTCTGCTGTGTATGTGCTGGGGGCCTTGAATCAGCTGGTGCATGCTGCCTGGTTAGTGGCTCAGTATCCAAGAGATCTTGGGGGTCCAGGTTAGTTGAGACTACTAGTCTTCCTAGAGGTTGTCCTCCTCCCCAGCTTTTTGCAGCTTTTCCCCAATCCAACCATAGGGGTCCCTGGCTTCTGTCCATGGATTGGGTGCTTGTATCTGCATCTGACTCTTTCAGCTGCTTGTTGGGCCTCTCAGAGAACAGCCATTAGACTTCTGTCTGGAAGCACACAATAGAATCAGTAATAGTGTCAGGCCTTGGAGCCTCCCCTTGAGCTGGATCCTAATTTGGGCCAGTCACTGGACCTCTTTTCCCTCAGGCTCTTCTCCATTTTTGTCCCTGTAGTCCAAACATCTTTTTAAACAAGAAATAGTTTTGCTAGCAGTTTCTAATATGTATACTAAATATATATAGATTCTATAGTGTGTGTGTGTGTGTGTGTGTGTGTGTGTGTGTGTGTTATTTCAAATTATCATCAAAATCTTTACTACCTAGTAAGATATTACTCTGAGAGGGGCTATAATTAATGAGAATACTCAGCATGGGGCCAGGGTCTGACAAGACCTACAGAAATGAGTAACCTCAAGTGGATGCTACGAATATAAACAGAGACTGGCCTCAAGCAAGAGAAACCACAGCTCAGTGCAGGAGTAGATCCCTCTCAGCTGCTTCAGAAATAACCAAGGCTAAGGGGCACATGCCGATGGCCCAGCCAACTGGATCTATTCCTAGGGATGTTAAATTTGGATTCTTCCTCCTACCAAGAAAAAAGTGAGGTAACATTTTAGAAAATGAGAGTCAAGCATGCTGAGTTATAGTGCCATTTATTGTATGGACCTAGGGTTTAAATGTATCCCGAGCATCCCTGTAAGACTGAAAAATCACTAAGTAGCACACTCTTGGACCAGTCTATTCTCTTCACAGACCGGTGTGTACACATACATGAAACACTGACTTACATAATTTAACAGTACTCTTGCCAATGTAGTTTTAAAATGGTTCCTTCTGCAAGAACAACGTGAAATGCACAAGGTTTACAGCAAACAAAACGAGACCGCCATGCTTCAAGGGGCAGAGCCAGGAAAAGCTGTGCGTTGACTTTCTCGGTAGGATGAGAATGAACAGATATAATTCATCGGCTTGTTTAAAGATGGCGAATCGCCAACAACTCGATATATGAGTGTTGGTGTTTTACAGTACTTAATCTATTTTAAGGTATCTTGTACTTATAAGTAGGTAGTTAGAAGATATAATTCTATCGTAGATATGTCAAAGGTCTAAGAAAAAATGATTGTATATCTTATGGACAATAGTGTGAGTTTGTGTACTCCATCTCTCTGCTTTATTATTGTGTATTTACATGCATTTGTTGGGCATGTTGACCTTTATGCTTACCATGTTTGTCTCATGTTTAATTTACATATAGGTGCCCCCTGGTGGAGTTCCTGTAGGTACCTGGTTGTTGGTTTTGTGGTTGCCAGTTGCCGTGCAGCATGTCTAGTCCTTTCTCTTTCCCAATACAACTTTATTATCACTTACGAAAGCGAGTGATAATTTAGTGAACAAATACTCTGTTAAAATATTATTTAAATATTAGTGGTTCCTTAGTCCCAGACAGACATTGGAAACTCATCATGGCATTTCTCTCCTCAAAAGTTCAAAATTTGAGATGGAGTCGGTATTGATCTAGGTACTTTAGGACTCTATGGCTCGTTTATTAAAATTGACAAGTTCTAATTTTATCATTTACCATTATTCTTTGTCATGTGCATATATGCACATAAATATGCATACATATATATGAACACACACACACATATATATACATATATATGTCATATGTCTTATGTGCACATATGCAAACATGCATGAAATCTTGCATGCCTGTGGTAACATTTTGATTCATTTAGATGTCTGTTTTCAAATCTTATGAATCATCATGTGAACATAGATCTATACAATGAAGTTTTATTTGACATTTTATTTTACATTCTAATACTTATCATTTTTATACATACATTTGCTTTCGTATTGATTTTTTTCCTGTTTCTGTGAGTGAATTGGAGTTTATTTTACCCTATACCAAACAGTTTACAAAGCAATATGCTAATAAATCATTTTTTGGTGTATATTGCCAGGGTGTTTGGGGGTAAAATAAATTGTATATTGTGTGACAGAAGAAAGTATTTTTCATTAATAAATTCTCTATATTTAACAAGCTGAAGTTCATTTTAGAGTCATGACTGCTATATGAACTCTACTAGCCTTTTGGAAATTTAAGGTCAGGGTATCATGTGTCTACGCATAAAATCTCTTGGCTATGTAGGAAGGTATGTCCTCACATCTTACTTTGTGAAGTAAGAGTCTAGATTCTTATGTGGTATGAGGAATTGCAAACACACAAACATTCCCTGAACTTGACTCTGAAACTATAGGAACATGCAATTATCATGTTAATAAAATCAAAACTGCGACATCATAACACAGATTATCAAAGGAGGATCTGAATTTTATGAGAAAGAAGATATTTGATTTAAAGTAGAAATTATTCCTTGGCATATTAAAAAATGTTGCTGGTCAAGAAAGACGAAACTAGGAGCTATAAAATTCCTAAAGCACTGATGTTATTTCTGTTGACACACATACACCAAAATCTGTAACTGAAATCATAAGACATTTTTATTCAAGATATCAAAAACATAGCTTATTTTATAATTCAGCATTCACCTTAAAAATCAACCTAAAATGTTAATGGGTAAGTGACAATTTGCTCAGTATTTCCAAATCTGCCCTAAATGTTTGTTTCTAAATGTATTTAGTAAGAGTATTTATACACCTTTTATAGAGATATAAAAGATTCCTGTTGTAAATAAACATAAATATTAAGGAAACTCTCTTTTAGTAAGAGAGTAACTGAGAAACGGGCAACGTGAACTGAAATGTGCCCTGTGATGTCATAGGTCCATGTAAGGCGGTAATAACCAGTTCTAGGAGATGCTGCGTGCCTCTAGGATCAGTTTCTAGTTAAAGACTCAAGACCCTGATACACAGAGATGATCAGAAAGCCATGTCACTGTATATGGAGAGGCATGTGCTGATTTCAAATGAGTAGCATCTGACAAGGAAAACCATTGCACCCTCATACAATGAGCCGAAGAAAATGCTCCCTTTTGGAATGAATTATATTTTAGCAAAGCCACATAGCACACCAAGGGTGACAAGTTAATATTCCTGGAAATGTATTATCACTGTGCTGACACGTGAATACATTAATGACTGGACCTTCCAAATCGACAGTTAATGGAAGAGAGTTGAATTGAAGAAAAGTGTAGGTCCAAAGAGAGGAGAGACTAATGGAAGACAGGAACCAAAGGGAAGAAGTGCATAGCAGCCACACAAACATGGTGTCAAAGGTCACACACCTGTACCAAAGGAGCCTGCAGTCAGAAGCAAAGCATGTCGGGAGGCAATATTGATAACATACCTAGAGAACAGGAAATAATGTTCATTTTGAAGTATTGTCACTTGACAATTAAAATTAAAATAAGACACTGGAAAAGTGGCAGACGGTCACTCATTTGTGAAACGAAGCTCACTGTTTGTGATTCCTTTAAATTAGTCACTGAACTTCACCAAGATTGGTAGCGCTATTTGAGAAAAGAATTCTCAAGAATGTGGATCAGAGGTTTTCATAAATCGTTTCATTGTGTTTTTAAACTAATATAGTTCTTCAGTCGATGTAACCTACATTCTAGGCATGCCAATAACTGGGCTCAAAATACTGAAATGTCGTCAGAAGATCCTTTTGGAGACATCAGAGTACAGGGTCATGGCTTGTATGGTTTAATAGATTTGATTATTTAAAAATCAATAGACAAAGAAAGCCAATCTCCATAGTACTCCCATTTTATTGTTCTGAAATGAAAATAGAAAACCGACCTGAGAAGGCTAGAGATATGGCTCAGCGGTTGAGAGCACTGACTGCTCTTCCAGAGGTCCTGAGTTCAATTCCCAGCAGCCACCTGATAGCTCACAACCATCTGCAATGAGATCCAATGCCCTCTTCTGGGTGTGTCCGAAGTGAACACAGACAAACCTGAAGACACACAGGGTTGCAATATCAAATGAATAGCATTCATTTCAAAGGTATTGGAAATACACATAAATCACTACACAGGGGGAAAAAACTCTACTGAAGAAAGCGTGTTGCTATTCAAAGTGTGCCCCCTTTTAAATGGTAGTTATTTTTCTCTTTCTACATAGAAAACTTAAAATGCAAGGTCTTACCTTTCCCTCAAATTACACTTGACAATCCCCTGCCCCATCCTCTGTGATCAATATTTAATAAAGAACGTAGACAAGTGTTCTTAAGACATGTTTCATATCATACTGACAGTATTTTAAAGGGAGTGACATTCTGTAAACATACGTCATCTCCCATTATCACCCATTTTCATAAGTGGGCAGAGCAGTGGATTTTCCAGGTCCCCTTGGATTCTCCCCAGCTACCTGTATTCTCTCCAGTTCACTGCGCAAAGCAGCAACTCAAGTGTCTTACCTCACGCCATCTCTTCTCCAAAGAGCAGAGAATAATGTCTTACCATTGAGAGGAAGATAAGAAAAAGTATGAAGGTTTTTTTCAGTGCTATGTTAATTATCTTCGTTCTGGATTTAAAAAAAAAAAATGTCCCCTATAGTGCAATTTTCCCTGGGCTCTTTGACAGGGACGAGTGTTAAGTTTCTATATATGTCCTAGCAAATCATCTGAAATGTTTTAATTAGAATATTGTGTTTTTCTTTGAAGAACTTTACAGTATTTAAATGAGGCCAGAAAAAGCAGGCCTAATATTTATGGGTAATGAATAATTCATCACCAATTTTATTCCTGTTTTACATTAAAAGTGAGAGGCGTACAGTACTGTGCATACGTTCAGTTTATTACTACAAATGAAGTGACTGTGAGATTTTACAGCTGAAATTCTAGGCTCCCATTTTCCTTCTTATTTTTTCCTACATTTTGGATCCAATAAAGCAGAGGGAAATTGATATTAAATGACCGGGAGAAGTACATTCAATTAGCTTGGTTTTTAGTCTTCCTTCCTGTTGTCTTTCGCTTTACCCCTTAATTGTGCTAACATGTATGGCTTTGGTTGCTTGTAATTACATGCTTCTTGAATATCTCTTTGACAAGGATTTTGTACTAAATTTCAAAACTTAAGTTTCAAACAATAAACTGAAAATTCATTGGATGTTAATCCTTTTTTTAAATGATGTATTTTTCTTTCAAAGACTAAAGATCCAGAACTTCACCTTTTCCTGAACGATTACACCTCGGTCTTCACTGTGACACCCACCGGTATCACCCGCTACCTCACCCTGCTTCAACCTGTGGACAGGGAGGAACAGCAAACCTATACCTTTCTGGTAAAATATTTAATATATGTGTATATTACTGATGTACAACAAAGCTGAATCTGACAATAAAGTTGACAAGGTCAGTGATTTGAGGGTTAAAAACATGCCATGTCAGGAAGAAGAGAAAATATCAACATATTCATTTTTCTTTTACTCTTTATAAATCTTCTATTAATTTATATTTATAAACTATATTAATATTTACTCCCTGGAGAAAAATATCCTCTCCAGTTTTTACCCTGTAGGAGTGAATGATATAAAGTGAATCCCGTGAAATAAAACATTAGTTTTAACTTTCAAGGTAAGTCTCACTGCTGTCTGAGGCAGGTGGTTCTTAACTAGCAATGACCCCCCAGAGAGCACCTGGTGATATGCAGAGGGTGATGCTGACATACACTGGTAAAAACAATGAGGGTTGTTGGACATTCAATAGTGCATCCAGGAGCCCTAGAGAGTGTTGGTTATATTGAGACAAAGACCTTGGCTTTGACTCATTGAAGGAGGAACGAAGGTCACTAGAGTTGTGGTTTGTTGCTGTATGTCATGGGAGAACATAAATGCACCAAACACATGTAGTCCTTAGCATCATAGCAATAGAACCAAGTTCGACTGTATCCCTATTCCCAAATGAAGGAAAGGAGAAAAGTAGATCGTATAAAGGCACAAGTTAAAGGGCTTCCTTAGGAGTTTATTCTCAAAGAGCCCAGAGAGCAGGTGAGTGTAGCTTCTATACTGTGCCTCATATGACCATTACAATGTAGATAGGCAGTAGACTGTAGAAGTTATTCAGGCAAGACAGCCTACAGAGGGCTGCAGAAGCCTGTTTAAGTACTTCTTAATTATCAGTGGGTGTTGATAAAACATTTACATCACCATTTTACACATTAATAGAATAAATCTTACATTGCATATCCAGGGCCTTCAATTTCTTAACCAACCTAAGAATGTCAATTCAGAAAAAGGTTTCTTATATGCGAATTCTATAACCATGAAGAAAACGTCTTAAGTTACACATTCGGCATTGGATAGTAACTGGGACTAGGAATATAGCTTAGTTGATGGAGTACTTTCCCAGCATGCATGAGGTCTTAGGTTCAGTCCCCATCACTGCATACATCAAATGTGGTAGGGCATGCCTGTATGGCACTTACAAGATGGAAGCAGAAGTATAAGAAGATGACAGAGTCGTCATCTATTAGAGTCATCCTCTATATAGAATTTGAGGTCTGCTGGAACTATAGGACTCCTGTCTCAAAAACAGCACCACCAACAAGAACCAAAATGTAGCTGACTTCTAAGTGACGGCAATGTCATTGGTCCGCCATAAGCTTCTAAAACCTTCTCATATCTCATTATTTAAAAGTTATTGTAACTACACGTGGGGTCCTCGGTAATTGCTTCTCTTAGCCCATTAAAACACTTCGGATATTTGTAATTCACGTCTCACCGGTTTGTTTTGTCGACAACACAGTACTTTCAAATCACATGAAAAATGTATTAGCTTGTCAGAGTAGCTTCTTAGCTCTTATATTTATGCAGTGTCTCTACTGCATTCTGTTTCTCCGCAGATAACAGCGTTTGATGGCGTGCAAGAAAGTGAGCCAGTCGTGGTCAATATCCGAGTGATGGATGCAAATGATAACACACCCACCTTCCCCGAAATCTCCTATGATGTCTATGTTTACACAGACATGAGTCCTGGGGACAGTGTCATTCAGGTAAGACTGCTGGATATGAGATGTGTTTGCAGCAGGCATTTCCCAGGCATCCTGTTCTGCTCTCCCTAGGAAACAAAAATGGACTCCAGACACACAGATGGCACAGCTTTAGAAATTTCCAAATTGATGTTAATGTTTTAAATGCAAATAAATATTTTGGGCTGTTAGGATCACTCAGTGGGTAAAAGATTTAGTGTGCAAGCCACATGACCTGTATTTAATGCCCAGAAGCCACAGTGGAAGGGCTGAACCACATCAAGAAATCCACCTGCATTCACAGATGCACACATGCACTCACACTAACACTGAACACACACTATACATAGGGAGTTTGAATTAGTCAATACATACAAACAACTGTTTGACCAGCTGATACTTGGGTTTTTTTTTGTTTGTTTGTTTTTAATTTAGTATACTAAGTACAATTAATTAGTGTTTCAGCACATGGTTTAAATATTCAACTTACAGGTAAGTTGATTCTAGTATTTTCTAAATCATCAGTTCAACATTTTTTTCCCCGGGGAGCTCATTTCGCTGTAGAGTTTCTGGATGTGCATCTCAAAGGCCAAAACTCTGGTAATCATCACTGCACGCTCAATTCATTGGGTTCTGATAATGCAGCCATGAAGAGACCTCTGACCTAGACCTTCTCCAACCTTGAGGGTTAGACCTATCAGATTAAGTCATTTTGGGCTAGGGAGGTCATGGTCCTGAATACTCATTACAACATCTGGCAATGGAGTAGTGTACATTATTCATATGTGCTGAATAGTGGCAAAAATAAGTACGTGTTAAACGTTAGCACATAGCTTGTCATGAGGTATATGGGTCAGCATGTTTTGAAAACTAGCCAAATGTCTCCCCTATGGTGTTGTCCTTGGTTCCACATTGAATGCCATCTCGGGCCTCCATCCCCCAGATTCCCATTTTTCATTTCCTCGAACTGTCTCTTCCTCCTGATCTCTTCCTTTCTATGCATGTTTTTTTGCGCTTTGCTATCATCTCTGTGCCCTTTGGTGTTTTCTTTCTAAGCCAGCATCCTTTAGTTCCGAGGTCAATAGTTTGCTCTTAAGAATTAAGTATCTCCCTGCTTGCATCTCAGAAGCAGAGCAGTTTGTTGCCGACAGTGTGATGTGGTGAGAAAATGTTTCTAACAGGATATCAGATGTCTCTATAAGTGCACAAGAACATAAAGAGGCATGTGTGTGTATACAAACATACAAGCATACAGGCACACACATACATGTATACACATGAACATAGAGAGGCATGCATGTGTATACAAACATACAAGCATACAGGCACACACATAGGTGTATACACATGAACTTCAAAGACAAGTGCATGCATGAACACATGCATGCTGACATGTTCACTCACACTTAAACATACACACATATACTTGTGCATGTTTACTAACATCTATGCATGTATATACATCTGCACATACCCGTGAATGTTCATACTCAACTACCTGTGCATGCACACACACACACATCCATGATCACGCAAACATACACATCTGTGAATGTTCACACTCCACATACACATGTCTGTGCATGTACACATGCATGCACATGCACACCAGTGAATGTTCATACACACACCTGTACATATTTGTACACATATACATACATATACTTGTGTATATATGTACATACACATACAATGTATACGTACACACGCCTGTATATGATCACACACACACATGCATCACACACATACCTGCCCATGTACACATACACCACACATTATGTACACCTACACACACATACATGCATGTAATCACGCTCTCTGTATATCTTACCTTCTATTTAATGGCCAGACTCTTTATAAACATCTGAAACATCTTCCTTTTCATCTTCTCTTACTGCAGATCCAAACCTTTAGAGTTCATTACCTCTTTCTCTATATTTGCTGCTACCATGCCCGCATGTGCCAGGAAGATTTCCTGTGCACGGAATGCATGGCCTGATGAACTGTCATTACCTACTTACACTATTCAGAATGAATAGGAAGCCATATAGTCATTCTTCTATGCAATCTGAGAGTTTCTTGAGTCGTATGAAAAGAAATAATGCAATAGGGTATGAGAATCTTTCTGCTGGTTCTCTGCTCTGTGAGTGATCAAAAAGGAAAGGCTCCCTGTTCTTCACATACTTGTGTGGGACTTCTTCTACTGAGGGATTAGTTCTGGCTCATTCATTTTCAGAGGAGACCTGTAATTAGCCATTTGCATATCCATAGTACCTGTGTGTGATAGTTGATTAACAGAGTAGGTGTTGAATATATGTATTTGAGACAAAAGAAAAGACTGATGGAAACCAGCATCTGGCAATGGAGATGCAAGATGAGAATGTGTAAGTGTCCTTTATGCCAATTCAATCCATGGACAGAGTATATATATATTTTTAAAGAGGCATCTTTCAAAGGTAGCAGATAAGGGAATGACAATTATTTTCATGTTTTTATTTAATTAGACCTGATTCTCATCTCTATAATGATGTAATTAGAAATAAAAGTAAGTTTATATAGAAAACCATCCATCAGGGACTGGAAGAGTTTAACTAAGAAAACGATAGTAATTATATGGTGAGGCAGAGCTCAAAAATGTTTGCCCTCAGGGATCAAAAGCTTATTTCTGGCATTTGAGGTCTACAAAAGTTAATTTCCCTGATGCATCTGTTTCTAAAACAGACCTTGCTTTGCATTTAAAGATTTATATTGTGTGTATTTCCCTGAACCATGGAGATTAGGAAGACAGACTTGTTTGCGTCTGTATGCCTTCAAGTTTTTTTTTTTTTAATTATTTAAAAGCCAAGAATTTAAGGTTCGTAATTAGTATTTCTTATGTTACTCCTGGTATGCACTGAAAGAACTGTGTAAATCATCCAGCAAGAGACTAGAGATAAAAATGAAATTGATTTCCTAGGGAGACAAGTGTTGAAAACAAAGCGAAGTGATTCAGAACTATAATCTGTGAATGCTGTGGGGAGTTCTTTCTGACTCATTTCTGTACCCCTTATCATTGACACCCCTGACCCGCCAAAGATCAGCCAGATGGCTTGTGGCTTAATAACATGGCGTCAGGTAAGTGACAGTCTTAGAAATAAAAAGTGACAACAAGCATCTTCCAAAAAAAAAAAAAAAAAAAAGTGAGTCTTTGTAACAAGTTCTGTTACTATAATACCCAGCGTTCGTATCTTTTAATCTGTTGTAGGATCCCAGGTCCACTGTTGAGTACAGTCCATGACTTTTTATTAAGTGGTAGCTGTGCTCGCCTACAGTAAGTAGATAGGTTGCACATGACGAGGGAAATCAGAACCCTCTCAACGCTTTCAGTTGTAAACTGCACCTATGGGTATATGTGTCTGCCTTCTTGATTGTTGTGAACAGGTGAGAATGAATCTTGGATGAATGAACAAAGAGGCAAACTTTGGGGACTATTCTCTGAAAGGATCTCTTTAGCCTTCCATATCTAGACTGGATTATAAACATTAAACCCAGCTATAATTCTTTTGGTCTTTAGTCTAGGTTGGCCATGAACTCACTTAACAGCAGACTGTGCCATTGGACCCTTGATCTTCTTGGCTCTACATGCCAAATGCTGGGATTCTAGGCAGGTGCCACCATGTTGATTTTATGCTGTGCTGGAAGGCAACCCAGTACTTTGGGCATGCTAGACAAACACTTTATGAGCAAATCTATTATCTATAGTTTTTATCCCATTACCTCAGTCTGACCACTCAACTCATGGACAAAATCATCTGGACGCATCCATCCACGCATGTGTCGACACAGCTAGAGTGATCTGTCTGCTCTCTGTCTGCCTTTACCTCTGATCTGTATGACCCAAACTTCACTCATGCCACACGCTACAATTGCATGGAACCCCACATCGCATCAGGCTACCGTCAAACATCAAACTGGAAAGCACATCTTTTAGTCCCTCGTTGGTGTGACACCCGTTACAGATCAGGTAGACAGGAGAGCTTCCTGGTTAATTAGAACTTTGTGACTCATCAGGATACTTAGCACTCAGATAGGCAGGTGCAAATACGTGCTTTTGGGAGATCGATGTCATGAGCTCTTGTGTAATGACCGCGTGGCGTGGCGCATCCAGACACTGGTTCTACTTGGAGAGAGGGGCAAAAAACGGCAGAAACATGAAACATCTGCTTTCTTTGTACAACATCGAAACAATGTTGCCATGTTCTATCAGCACTGTTAATGTGAAAGGCTTTTCTATGGTTTGGCATGTTTGGTTCTTGTGTGACAGCATTTCTGTTGGAGATTTACCCTTTCCCAGGGTACCTGCTTTGAGACAGGAGTCATTCTGTTTATAGCTTTTGAGTCTGTACGTATTAGAATGCAGTACCTGGTACAAGTTCAGACTGCAGTATGCATGTCACTTTCTTCTGTCAGTTAGTTGGGGGCGAGCTATCCTGGATAGAAAGGAAGTTTAGATTGGGCTTTGCAAATCTGAGGTTTCCTCAAAAAATAAAATAAAATAAAATAAAATAAAATAAAATAGGAAGAGATCCTGGTATAGGCAAGGTGTTGATTGTCATGAGGGGGTTGGATGAAAGGCCTCTTTGGTAACTTATTTAATATAATAAAAGTGGAAGCTGAATGTGAGAGAATTAAATAGCGTTAGAGCACTTCAGGTTCCTGTCTCCTATCTCAGAGCCTGACGTTTGTGAATCAGTGAAACTCTCATACATGATTTCGAAGTTGCCAGAGAAAATAATGCACACACTTAAAACACCCTACCGCGTAATGTCTTCTCATAATATCATTCCTTGCCTTTTTCCCCCTAAAAGTTCCTAAGAAATGAATGTTACTGACGCTGAGCCATCTAACACACAATGGATCAAATACATGATAGATTACGTATAACTCATGATAACTGAGGGTTATGCATTGTTACACACATACTCTAATGAGGGGGCTCATCACCTTCGACTGTTTGAGTAAATGGTTGAGACACAGTCAGTAGCCCATTATACTTTTAAGGACTCAGTTTGTCTGATCAACAGAAATTGTGTTGGATCCAGAGACTCCCGTCTTTGAGAATCCTGGTGTGTCAGATCCAGGGCCAAGTTTACATAGCTTCAAGAAAGGATCCAACACTGGAAATCTCATATTTTGCATCAATAGGACCTCTAGGGTTCACTCTTTAGTTCTTCTAAGATGTGTGCCCACAGAACGTGTTACCTAAGGTACTTCTTATTGTTTTTACCACCACAAAATTAAGTCTGAGATGTCTGGAGTTTAACAGTAGCCAGCAAACCAGGGACTGCTCCCATAATGCATTTCAGCTGGAAAACAGCTGCGATTTCCTGCAATAGACACTATCAACCTCAGACAGCTTTCTCTTGATATTCTAACATCTGCTTTTCACTGAAAAGAACTTTCTGTCTTCTATTCATTATAGTTTTTAATCAGTATTGGCAGAACCCCTGAAAGTGTTTGTTTCCTAAGCCCAGTATCCATTCTTCCCCTGGTAACTCTGTCTCTGTGATAATTATCTATCTTATGAGACTTAGTGATGCCCCAGTTCACGTTTCTGTCCTGGGAATCAACATGTACTCAGGTTTGGTATTGTTACCTACATAAGGAAAAAAAGAATCCTTTATTACAATGAAGAGCAGGGGAGGATTTGTGTTAGATACTGAGCACAGCAGTCTCCCATTATTTAACATACCATGTGATTTTCTCAGCTTTTCCATAAGGTGACTTTTAGAGTATTTCTCAGTTGATTCTGGTTTTGTCTGGTTGGTTGGCTAACCAGACACCATCTTGCACGTATAAAATTTTATTATCCAGGGCGCCAGTGGATCAGTACCATTAGACTATCCATTTGGGACTGAGGAAGAAGCTCGGTGTGGAATTGTCTAAGCCACACCAGTGGCATCTGCACCAGTGAGCGCATCCCACTGGAAAGCTCATCGGAAAGGTGGAGGTGGCTGTTTCTCCTTCCAGGAAACATCAGCCTCCTGCCACCAAAGGCTTGCAAACTGTGAACTTGCTTCTTGCTGTTTCCCACTGCTCTGTCATGAGGAAGAGCCCACTCTCATGTGTTCCTAGCTTGCTGGGAATTTATCACGAACTGAATACTGAGTCACATTAACTAATATTCCTATATTTATTGAAATTATGTACATTGTTAGAATATTTCCTTAGGTTTAACTTTTAGTGTATTTTTGCTGGGTAGTTGGTTAAAGGGAAGGGTTGATTTTTATACCCCTCAACGACTTTGAATATGTTTTGCTTCTGGCCTTTATTGTTTATAAAAAGTATTCCATCACGCAACATACGCTATTTTTTTTTTTTTTTGTAAATTAAAATTTCATCCTTCTTGCTTTCAGAACATTCTCTTCGTTTCCCCATAACCTACAAATTATGGATCCATCTGTGTTTTTATATCTTTGGAGCATACTTAAACATTTGAATATTCACTACTTTTTAGTTCTGTTTTGTTTTGTTTTGCTGAGCTCGATTCAGTGAAATGCCTCTGATACTCTGTTACATAGACCCCTGGGCTCTGCCTCTGGTCCGCTGAGCCAAGATTTAGCAAGAGTCTTAGGTCTCACATTCCACTCTGGAAATCTGATGAAGTTCTTCCACCTCTGCCCTACCCACACCCTTTCCCCTAGTCAAGAATCCCCTACCTTTCATGTCTCCTGTTAATAAATTTACAGCTTTTCCCATTTTCACTGTGCTCTCCAACTGTGAATTCCTTCTAGATATCCCTGGAGCTGAGTTGAGCTGAGCTGAGCTGAGCTGAGCTGAGCTGAGCTGAGCTGAGCTGGTCTTCTCTTACCAATTATGGAAGTCTCCACTATAGCCCCAAGTATTCTGAGTAAAGATTTCCAAGCAATTCTAACATGTGGCATAGATTCGTTTTTCTCAATAATTTCTGATATATTATTTGTTCATTTTTATATGTTTAAATCAAATGTTTTAGTCATGGTAGAGTTTTAATTTTGACCCATCAAGTTTATATATATATAATACATATATATTATATATATTTTCATATATTATATATGAATATATAATATATGTGAATATATAATATATATTCATATATATAATATATACATATAATATATACATATAATATATATGAATATATAATATGTTCATATATATTATATATAATTCATATATATTCATTATATTCATATATAATATATATGAATATAATATATATTCATATATATTATATATACATATAATATATGTATATATTATATATGTATATATTATAGATATGTAATATATAATATATATTCATGTATAATATATGAATATATGTTATATAATATATATTATATAATTGAATATATATATATATATATATATATATATATATATTCATCTGCTTGTCCTGGCTTGTGTAACTCTTGATTTCTGTACAGTTTAGCTATCAATTCTTATTCTCAGACGTTAACTTCTTTTCTCATGTGAGTTTCTGGTTCCACTTTACTTCGGGTCAAGGGGTCTTTTCACTCATCCTTTGGAAAGGGGGTTCATCTGATATCACAAAATACCATGGCCCAAAGTCCTGTTTTCGGCAGGCCTCTCTTTCCTATAAAAGATTCATCTGAAGTGGAAGGTAACCATCAGTCAGGATGGAAAGGAAGGAACAAAATTTTGAACATAGGATGTACTTGGGAGGAAAAAGATACAGAATATTACTATACTCCTGTTTCAATGAGGAAAAGAAACTTTTTACTGATGCAATCAGAATGAATATTTCCATGGGTTATGTATATAAGTAGATTTAGGAGGAAAAATTCTGTTTTGAGATAGCTACAATCTAGTATATTAATTTTATGACTCAAACTCTATATTAGGTGGTAATATATACCTAAAAAACTATACAATACTAGAGTGTTGGCATACAATATCTTTCTCTGTTTAATTAAAATAAACAAAGAAAATACTGTCTGAGAAAATTAGAACATCTCAAATTCTTTCATATAAAGACAATCCTTTGACCTATGATATTATCCCTGAAGAACTATTTTCTTGTTTTCTCACAAGCAGACCAAACACAGAAAACAAAATGGGGAAAACATGCAAAACAGAAAATGAAGGCCTCGGCATGACCTGGCTGGAAGCAGACTGAAGCACAGTCCAATTTCTTTGTCTACCTATGTCTTTGTGTTCTTTTGTGTGATTCAAATCTGTTTCCTGTTGAGATTCAAATAAATGGCATGCAGAGAGAATCTAAAATTCTAAGGAAAGAAGAAGAAGCCTCCTCAGTGAATACACACACACACACACACACACACACGCATATATATGCATATATAATCAGACAACTATAACAGAATACAAAGGTAGACAAAAAATAAGTCCTCATTCTTTGTTGTTTGCTTACTGTTCATAATTTGTCCACACTCTTCATCTCCACATCTACTCTGTAACCTGAATCGGGTGTGCAAAGTTTTGGTTCATATTTTAGAGTATACAAGAGGGTCGGTCCATAATTTCATCATCAGAAGTAAATACCATGGGGACTAGACAGATGCCTCAGCACTTGAGAGCACTTACTGTTCTTAACGGAGACCCAGATCCAGTTCCCAGCACCTACATGGCAGCTTATGAGTCCAATTTCAAGGTATCTGTTAGCCTTTTCTGGCCTTCAAGGTACCATGTATGCATGCAGTACACACCCACCCACCCACACCCACACACATAATATGGAAGATATATATATATATATGTATATATATATATATATACATATATATATACACACATATATGTGTGTGTGTGTCTGTGTGTCTGTGTGTGTGTCTCTGTGTGTGTGTGTGTGTCTCTGTGTGTGTGTGGGTGGGTGGGAGAAAACACTAAGAATATAAAAATAAATTGAAATCTGATTTAAAATGTCCCACATGTATCAATGAAAAGACTCGGCCAGTAATAGCATCTGCCATCAAACAGAGGACAGGAGTTTGATCTATGGGAAGCACCCGATGGAGAAGCAAACTAAATCGTAAAGGTTGCCCTCTGACCTCCACAAGCATGTCACTGTACACACGCTCCACACACATATGTTCACATTCACATATACATTAAACATAGAATTTAAAACTCCGTGTCAAAGCAGGTCCCTTCTGTCGTTTACCTCTTGCAAGCATACTTTCGAACAAAAAGCATGTCGCTTTACCCAGCCTTCCCAAACACCAGAACAACCACGGTGGAGGAAACAGAATGGAGGCTCCTCTGCTGGATGCACCTGTCATATGAGGCTTCTGTGTATTGCGCATGTCCCATGAATCAACCCCGTAGTCCCCTTTGAGCTCTGGCAGAGAGGTTTTCAAAGACTTACTGCAGTCTAGGGAATGCTTCACCAGCATGCTGGCAGTAGCCTCTGTAGTTTCACTGTGAGCTTGACTTTTCTTTCTTTTTTTTTTTTTTTTCTGGGCTAGACAGTCTTTTTTAAAATTTATTTTTATTGGATATTATATTTACATTTCAGATTTTATCCCCTTAACCCCCTTACCCCCACCACCCAGGAACCTCCTATCCCATCCCCCCTCCTCATGATTCTATGAGGATGTGCCCCCACCTACCCCCCCAACTCCCACCTCCCCACCCCCCCACACACTCGGTGTTCATCCTTCATGGGACCAAGAATCTCCTCTCCCACCTATGCCAAACAAGGTCATCCTCCCCTTCATGTACCGATGGAGTCATGGGTCCCTCCCTATGTGCTCCCAGGCTGGTGGTTTAGACCCTGGGGAGCTCTGGTTGGTTGGTATTATTGCTCTCCTCATGGGGCCACAAACCCGATGCTCACAGCTAAGCACTGATCTGATCAAGGGTTTCCCAATGGAGAAGTTAAAGAGAAGACTGAAGGAGCAGAAAGGGTTTGAGCTTGAATTTTCAATTCCTTGCCAGCCTCCCTGAAAGTGTTCACTGCTGCCACCTGTTGCTTCTTGACAGAGATAAGTCTTTAGAAAGGCTCTGTTCCCCTAGGCTGGCCTCGAACTGGTGATCCTCCTGCCTCTGCCTCCTTCGGCAAATCCTACCAGCGTGTGCCACCACAACCCTCATAGAAACAGGGGGACAGGGAGTGGATAGGAGGGCTCCGGTGGGGGGAACCAGGAAAAGTGATAATATTTGAAATGTAAATAAAGACAATTTTAAAAAAGGAAAGAAATGCTCCGTTTGATGTTTGTCATCGTGCAAACACAATCGTATGCATGAGCACACAACACAGGGCAAAAGCAAGCATGGCATACACACATGTAAGCCTGTGCCAGCGAGCACATGATGCAGAAGGAGCACAGTCTGCAGTAAGGGTGGCAACGTGGAATATGTACAAGCAATAGATATCAGTCTGGCAGTGTTGGTTATTCATACCGGCATCGCTCACCTGCGGCAATACTCTATGTGACAAGTATCATGGCTCCACCATCACTGGCCTACCTAGCTCCATTCTAATCTCCCAGAATCACCTTCACCTATGCAGCGCTTCTGTGTGTTGCGCACATCATCTGCAATCCGCGCACAGAGCACAATGGTGCTTTACCCTTGTCCTTTACCCGTTCCCTCATGTCATACCCTCATCTTTCAGATTCTGTTGGAAGTATAATCCACCCCTAAGCAACTTTCCATCAACATTGTCACCTGTTAGCTCTTTATTGTGTGTCTTTTAAAATTTAGTTAGTAAAAAAAAATGTCAATATGAATTTATTTGTTTCCTTTTTTGATTTTTTTTTTCTCATCTGAGGGCAACTTCCTCAAGCACAGGACGCTGCATCATTTGTGAACTTTCGTATTTCAGCTTTTGCATAGCTACTACCGAGGTGTCTTGTAGCTTCTGCGGTATTTGTCACTCATTCTGAAATGAATGCTTCCTCAATATGATGACTCTCAATCAAGATTAGAATCTAATTCAGTCATCATCATCATTGTGGCCTTGTACAGTATATCCTTCTAACTCTCCTCCTATGTAACTATGGAGTATATTTCAGAATTATGAAACCCAAGTTTATATGTTTTAGGATGCGATCCACCAACAATGTATTCTGTAAATTTATCTTCATCGTAGAAAGAGCCATAACTGAGCATTAGTGGACAGACATTGTTATTAATATCACCAAAATTTAACCAAATGGCTTTATTATTTTCTAGACACCCGGCTCAAATAGTCAACTTGGATAGCAAAGAGCATATTAGCAGACATTATGAAAAGGAAAGCACCTTAAAAAGTATTCGATTTAAAATTCAGATAAGTGTAATTTTTAAATATAAAAATTAGCACAGAGAAAAGGTCCAACATTTCCTTTTTTTGTTTTGTTTGTTTGTTTGTTTGTTTTGGGTTTTTTTGGGGGGGTTTGTTGTTGTTGTTGGGTTTTTTTTGTTGTTGTTGTTGTTGTTGTTGTTTTTTGGGGTTTTTTTTTTGTCACCACTTAACCATAGATGGTCAGATAACATTGCGATCACATTTACCATGCACCAGCATATAAGGACGCGGTCATTGTACACAAAGACTGGGGCTCAGGTTAAGAACATAACTGCTAAGAAGTGTTGAGTCACGGTTGGATGTTTCTAAGTTTGTGACCTCTTGTTCAAGGAATTGAAATAAAAGCCCACATATATTTGAAAAAGTAGAAAGGAAATTTTATGTAAAGCATAACAATAGAAAAAAAAAAAAAAGCAAGCATATAATGCAAAGAAGAAAGCAGCAATGTGGCCAAGATGCTCAGGCCCATGACTATTGCTTGGGGTTTCCTCTTCAGGGATTCAGGAGGAGAAACCTGACACTAGGGGCAGCATTTGGAAGATTCTTTGTCTTGATCAACATATTAAGCTATGTGTCTATTGCCTGTATTCTTTCTCATGATGCATATACTTTTAATCATATAGACATCAAATTATGCATAGGGATAAGATAAGGTTCAGTGGAAGACACAGTTTTGACTTATTTCTCCTGTATCCCAAACCAGTTCAGGCCAGATTTGATTTTCTGGTCTTCAGTGTATGAGGAGAGTACAATCAAGGGAGGGACCTGAAGATACTAGGGTCTTGTTTGGAGAGGCAGGGGGAATGCAGTCTGCCTGAAGGTGAGGAGCAAGGGTGTCAAATGTATTATTGGAAGAGAAGGGTGTGCCCAGCACAAACCAAGAAGAGTTCCGTATTACTAAATTATTCCTCATGCTAATATGCTTTATAGGCAGTTATAAAACTCTTTTCATATGAAATTTAGGATTATTAGTCATAAAGTGACATACTTTTAGATTCAATTAGCTTTTTTTAAGGTAGAGTTCTGATGCATATATCAAGAAGTTTCAGTGTCAAATTTAGCCTTAGGCATAACTGTCCATGAGGGCGTCCATATCAATGACAGTTCTCTTTATTTCCTGGATCTGCCTTATCTGAGTGGAAGTTTATCTAAGCTCAAGGCTAAGACAAGACCAACAGAAATGTCCATAACTCCAAGGACCAGCCTCACTACAGTGGCTTATAGGAGCTGAGTGTTAACAATATCTCTTTCTCTCTCTCTCTCTCTCTTTCTCACACACACACACACACACACACACACACACGGACTGGGAAGTTATAAACTACTCAACAACAACAACAAAAACAAAAATGAAAAAAACAAAAGCAAAAGCAAAAGCCAGGGTCTCTCACTGAAGTTAACCCAGGATGCCCAGAAAGGTATAACATCAGTGGTCAAATCAGGCTGGGGACCTCCGGAATCCATACACTTTAAAAATACCAGGACAGAATAATGGGAGGGTATGGTTAAACTTCATGATAAGAACTGTAATACAGTATGGAATTGAAATAAATAGTTCAGTGTCCATTATTTAGCTATTAAAATGCTAAGTTAAAGCTATTGACACATTAAAAAGACGTTTAATTTTCATTTTGTCATAGATATTGTGCTACCTTCTTCCTGTAGTCAGCCCTTTCCCCATCTACTTTTAGCTTGTGAGGCAGTTCCCCCCCCCATCCCATAATAGAAATGTGTCTCATACACCCTCCCCAGTAGGAGGACTTTGGACACAAGTCACTAATTGTAGTGGCATTGAGCAGCTTAGCTGTCAAGGTGTCATCTATGGTTCTAGCCAACCCCACAATGCAGACTGCAGCCGAGCCATCTACAGCAAACCTTCACTGAGAACTTAAAAGAAACGTGTTGAGTTTCCAGTTTTACGTAGGAAAAAAACATTGGTGTTTGGTTGGAAACTCAGAGAGGTGATATCATCGGCCCAGTTTATCCCCGGACTGCTGATAATTTCTTCAAAAATATTTGCTGTTGTGCCAAATTAATGTCAGTTGTTAATTATTATCCTACGACTCAAAACTAAGAGACTGAGAAGATCAAGATTGTTTTAAAAAGTATTTAAATCTTTTAAACATATACTCATTGTTGTAAAAAATATTTTTAAAAATTTTGTCATGGGGTTCTTTTCCACCTCAGATCATTTATGTTCTCAGGTGAAACACACACACACACAGCCTTCTATTTTAAAATATACCTTAGACAGCACAATAGCTGGACAACTGTCTACCCTCCCTCTGTGCTGTTATAATCCATTTTCCTACTGATAACTCCAAGTTACTACTTACTAATTTCTACGTCCATCTGGGCTGCTCTAAACTCTAATTGGCCAGCACACATGGCCATATTTCTGTGGCTTAGATATCTCATTGTGGCTCCTCTTCTCCCTCTTTCACAGAGGCTCCTTCCTTTGTCTCTCCCTGTGGACTGAAGGGAGGAACCCTAAACCCCTCCTCTGTCTCTTCTCTTCAGCTATTGGCTGCTGGCATCTTTATCCACCAATCAGAATTAACTGGGGGCAGGATCATTCAGTGTCTTACATGAAGACTCTCTCATCTTTGGGGAAGAGTTGGGGGACCTAAGTTAGCATTAGAATACAAGCAGCATTAGGCCAGCCCGTAACGTTTCCACTTTTGTCCAATTAAAAAGGCTCTTTTCTCTCAGATATAAATCGAACACAATTATAACCATTATGGAAATAATAAGGTATGATATATACTTATAACATCCAGTCTATCAGATTTGGCAATAAAAGCATTCTATTTTTTTATTTTTTACAACACTCATTACTTTTATTCAGTTCTTAAGCTTTCCACAAGCTGATAGTTTCTGAGGGGTTAGCTGCAGTATTCGCAGAATAGGTTGGCTCCTCTGTGCTAAGCTGACTGTAGACTTAGGTATATTCTTACAACTTGTGTTTCTATAGTCCTGTTTGGTAGTTATAGCACCTCCCATATGGGTGCCTAGTTCAATTTAATTATCATCTATCACCGACTCCTTTCAAAACCCATTTATAAAAATGTTAAATAAAACCATCCATAATACCCATGTCCCCAAAGCTCACTCCCTGGCTCCTCTCCTTAAATGGATGCACTGCCATTTATCATTAAATCTCTTGAGCCAATTTAATTCCCAAGAAAAAAAGTTAATATTGAATCTACTCTGAGATGAGTTTTAATTAAGATCTGCTAAGACATTTTGTGTAAGTGGTTTGCTGTAATCAAAACTGCTATTTCTTCTCCAGTCCCCATCAGTCCCCACCTTTTATCCTCACACTGAGGATCCTGACTTTGTATTGACAGGACCATTTCCTCTCAAATACACATCATCCCTTAGACTGTTTCTAAAAATAGTGCTCTTCTCCCTTGCCTTTAGGTCTATGTCCATCATGCCTATGTAAGTCCCCAAATTATTTCAGGAAATGTCTTTCCCGGTGGCAGCCGCATCTGCCTCCCCGAAATACCAACCTTTGGCTGTAGTATCCTTCATGCCAGTCTCTAAATTTCCTTTTGTCTTCTCTATTTTTGTTGCTGCTATTTCTGTGCCCGTCACCACTCCAAGTGCGGGGAATAATTAAAAGTGTAATTAGAGGGATGGCAAGATGGATGGATCAAGTAAAGGTACTCTCTGTCAAGCCTGACAGCCTGAATTTCATCCGAGAACCCTTGTGAAAGAAAGAGAAAACCAATTCCCGAAAACTTTCCTCTAACTCACACGCACACACACACACAAACTAAACACATATTATAAAAGAAATAGAAAACCAACTCCTAAAAGTTGTCCTCTAACCTATACATACTACACACATACACATACTACACACATACATACACTACACACCCATACACTATACACACATATACTATATACACATACACTATACATACACTAAACACACTAAACACAGTTATAAAAGAAATAGAAAACCTAAAAGTTGCCCTCTAACTTATACACACTACAGACATACACACACATACATACACACACACATTACACATACAAACACTAAGTACACACACACGCTAAACACACAGTTATGAAAGAAATAGAAAACCAACTCCCAAAAGTTACCCTCTAACCTATACATACTACATACATACACACACATACAACACACACACAGGGTTATAAAATAGAATCAGAATTAGAACGCGTGCCACGTGTCTTCTCAGTCATGGATGGGTATATGAAGAATTGATTGGCATTTGCTGGCAATATTAAACATGAACCATTTGTTAACATTGCCTCCCTGAGTCATGATTTGAAGTTTCAAGTTCAATATGCAACATTCAGATCTTGAACTGTATCCCCTAGTCCCCCAAAGGACTCTGAACACTGAAGATCTGGAACTCCAGAGCGATAGATATTAACAAAACACAAAACAAAGTGGCCAAAGAAGCCACATATGGGCTAACGGGTTAAAGTGGTGCGCTCTCCTTACCCTAGACAATTTTGCTTTCCTTTCTGGGTAAAGTAAGGCCATGCTCCTACTCCTTCCCTATACTACTTTGGCAACAATGGAAACAGGATTCTGGGAGGGCTTATGAAGCAGTTGGTCAGAAACGTCTCCTTCCAGAATCACTCTTTCCCTTCTATGTAGGCGTATATCTATCAAGAAGTGCAAAAAAACTTGCTTAACACAATAAACCACTGTTGCTTTAATATCACTTTATGGAAATGAATAACGGCCGCACTCCTCTCACGGGCAGTCAAGACCAGTTGCGTGCAAGTGGTCTGAGATGTGTGCATATCAAGTCTACAGGCACTAATCCGCCGTCATCTCAGTGGCTCCGAAAACCAACTCTCTTTTCTTAAAAGAAAATGGTTTTTGGAGCGTGGACTTTATCAGCCAGTAGGGGGAAGTTACGAGGCAGGAGAATACAACAGGTGAGAGGACGGGGTAACAGAAGCACAGGGGAAATAAAGTAAACTTTGACCTTCCATTTTGCCCTGGTCTCAGACTACAGTGATATGTGTTTATGTTTAAAGAAGGAGAGGTAAGATAGAAAACTGATCCCGTATAGGAATATTAGATTTTGTGTTAAGCTCTCTTCCCCCACCACCACCACCATTTTATTAAACTAGAATAAAAACGGGCTTCAATATTAAAAAAAAAAAAAAAAAAAAAAAAAAAAAAAAAAAAAAAAAAAAAAAAAAAAAAAAAAAACTGTTCTGAACACAATCCCAGAGGGACAAAATGACAATACTGGTCCCTGCAGTGACTTGGTGCCACAACAAAACACAAAAGTAGTGAACATATTTGTGTACTGATCGCTCCTTGTGTTTGGGGGAACCAGCAGCACTGTGATGAAATCCTAATAAGATTTGTGTTGTGCTTTTTCAATTCCAGCTGACGGCGGTAGACGCTGATGAAGGATCTAATGGGGAGATCTCCTATGAAATACTGGTGGGGGGCAAAGGAGACTTCGTGATCAACCGGACCACGGGGTTGGTGAGCATCGCACCAGGAGTGGAGCTGATCGTGGGACAGACATACGCACTCACAGTGCAGGCCTCGGACAACGCCCCACCTGCAGAGAGAAGGTGACTCCGCCAGGCCCTATAGAAAAATCACTATATTTATACCCTATCATTACTGAGGGGCTACTATTTTTAAAAAGTCACCTTATTTTTTTTACTTTTAGCTAAGCTTTTATAAAAAGCCTTCAATATTCTTCAGTTTATTTTAAAATATATTTTTAATTGAACACATTGTTATAGTTACTAGGTCTGGCCTGATTTATATCTGTCAATATACTACAGTGACCATGATGCAAAGAATTTAAACCAGCCATGGAATGTGGCATTAGCCAGCTCTTTGTGAGTAATAGGCTAAAGATATCCCATGAGCAGGCAGGGCATCACTCACAAAGGGATTATTGATTGTGTGTGTGTGTGTGTGTGTGTGTGTGTGTGTGTGTGTGTGTGTGTGTGTTGTTTTCTTACTGTGCTCACATTATGTATACTATACATTATAAAAGAAAAGCAGTAACAGTAATGATGAAATCCAATTATTATAACAATATAGTAGTACAACATGCCCAGCATCACACACTTACATCTTGGGGTCTTTATTAGGGTTTTATCAAACAGAAGGATATTAGTTTAATGAGAGGGTGAACTGTTTAGGTATCAGGAATGCAGGGAGAATGGCTGAATGATGGTCAAAGCAGGACAGAGAAGTAAGAAGCAGACCTCATTGTGCTGACCAGAATAAAACGTGACTTGAAACTTAGCAATCCTTTATTCCAAATTTTTCTTTTAATATTTTGGGACCACAATCTACTATGAATGACTGAAAATTCAGAGATTGAACCTCGGATTGGTGTTACTGATCATTGCCTGTGTGCAGATTGCTCAACTCTGCTTGAGCAGGCTAGGTCAGTAACAGGTTTTTACTCAAGTAAGATGGCATTGTTCAAACGGCATTATCCTTGGAAGGGTGTGTCCAACCTCTCGGCGGCATCTGCTTTGTTTTTATTTTAAAAATTAAATTGGATGCTACAGAATTTGTCATTATAATTTCATCGGACATAATGTGGAAGACAGCATGCTCACCACTGCATCACCAATATGTTCTTCAGACATGCCTTGTGGCCATCAGAGAGTAAAAGCCACACTCCCTTTCTACCGGAGGGGGTAATGTAGTTAGTGTTTGTTGCTGGATAATGATAGTCACTGTTTTCTGCAGGGAAGTTAACGCCTTCAGATTGAGTTGGTAAATGAACTGAGGAGCTGGGAGGCTTTGCGTTCAGTATTTCCTTGGAAAGGAAGATGGTACTTGAAATTACCAGCGTAAAAGTATCAATAGCTATGGATCAACACCATCAGCAAGAAAGAGTACTCATGTCATGGAGTAATAGCAGTGAACATCTTGGCAGCAAGAATCACAACTGGGGAGGTTCACCCCCTTGTTTTATTCAGTTTGACCACTTGAGTTTGTAAATTTGAATGATATTGAACCTCAGAGCCAATAAAAAACAACTTTAGGTTTATGTTGTTTCAGCCTAGTGAAGTGTCTACAAGTTCAGAGTGACCGCACTAACAGTCCTTTGTTGGATTCTTGGTTGTTTTGTTTTGTTTTGTTTTGTTTTTGTTTGTTTGTTTGGGGCTTTAATACAAGCAAACAGATAGACAGAAGTTAAAGGGCTAAAAATGTCCTAAGATTAAAGCATCATTCAGTCTAGTGCTATGAGTTCGTTAATATGTTTATTTGGTTCAACTGAATTGAGTAAATATTGCTTAATCCTGGAATGTAGTATTTTTACTATCAGGTTTGACAACAGTCTCTGATCCCAACCACTCCTCGTTAAATGACCACAAAAATGATACAATATGGCATCATCTTGTATCCCTATTATCATGGAATCCAAGTTAATACTTAACCCATAACTAAATAATGCTCTCCAATAGAAAATTTTCCATTGTAAATATATATATGTGTGTGTGTATGTATACATATGTGTATATGTATATATGTATATGTACATGTGCATATGTGTATATGTGTATATACATATATATGTGTATGTGTATATGTATATATATGTGTGTGTATACATATACATACATACATAATAATTATACATGGTGATAAATACATTAAAATATTCATTTGTTGTAACAAAACTACACTAGATTCCTAAAATCTCTTGTGTCTGGGGAAAACATAGGAAATAATGGGAAGGGAAAGAGAGGCCTGATGGGATATGAGTCTTGCAGTGGCTATACACATATGCACACATAAGGTAGGGAGTCTCAAGAGAGGAGAGGAAACAAGGGCAAAGACTGAGACACAGGTGAAGGCAGGACATGATGAGAAAACTTGGAACATTCGATCATTATCAGTGGTCTGCTTTACGCATATTGACTATCCCACTGTCAAGATGAAGTTTAACTTGATGGTATTATGTGATCATACACTCCAGCTTCAGAGGATCCTTCTGTCCCATGTATACTCCCTCTCTCTCGTGTAAGATTTACAGTTTTCTTCTTTATTCCTCTGTGAAGTCACATCAATGCTCTCTCTGTCCCTGAAGCCTTGTGTGTTGCATATATGATTATATTTTTGCATCTGAATGTTATCCCTCGTCTTATTATAAGAGCTTCTTGTCTTTAATGGAAATATGAAGTCTCTGCTTCTTTAAATATCTGCATTTTCTGCCAAGATAGTAGAATGAAATCCATGAGCAAAGAACTATAAATACAGATTTTGTAGCAAGTTATTAATGGGGATGGGCAAAGGAAAACTCATTGTGATATCTCTGTTTTAAGTCTTTCCAAAGAACTAATATGAGTACCAAGTCACCTTTATCATAGAAACATGTAGTAATGTTGCAGATAATATAGCAATAATCACATTAAACAAGTTGGCATGCATACTGGTTATTCTTACAGTATTAGAAAGTTAGGCTCCTTTACCTTTTTATAATTTATGACTTTTCCCAAAGTCAAAATACATTAGGTCTATCTTTCTGGCTCTTTCTTATGTATATTTTACTTGCTCCTTAAAATAAAAAAAAAATACACTTTCATCATGGATGAAGTTTCAGGTGTGACATAAGTAATTAAATATTAGAATTTTGTAATCTAAGACTTGCTTGGCACTAGGATTTGGTACAAGGCAGCATCTTCTGTAACAATGCAGGGACCCTTCATATTCACAGCCATCGGATGACAAACAAAACAAACAAACATAGAAAAAAATCCAGTATTTTTCACAAAAAAAAAATCTGTTCTTATTTTTTTGGGTTTTTTTGTTTGTTTGTTTGTTTGTTTGTTTGTTTTGGTTTTGGTTTTTTCGAGACAGGGTTTCTCTGTGTAGCCCTGGCTGTCCTGGAACTCACTCTGTAGACCAGGCTGGCCTCGAACTCAGAAATCCGCCTGCCTCTGCCTCCCAAGTGCTGTGATTAAAGGTGTGCACCACCACCACCCAGCCCTAAAAATCTATTCTTATAAAATCTAAAAAGTTCGGAAACCTTTTGACTGCATCTGCGGTTGTTCATGATCTTGCTAACTTTAATTCAGTCACTTATAATCTTTGTAATTGTTTAAAATTATAAACCTAGCTATTCAAATGGGATGACTCGATGTGACTTCTTAAGTCCCAAGACTGTTCTTAGAAATGTGTGGCCTCTTTGGTACTGCTCTGACCTTTCTTCTACAACATGAGAATAATCAGGCCTCATGATTCTTCAGTTTTATAAATGGAGACTTTATTTGCATCATACTTGCCCTATTAGAAAAATAAAATATGAATAGGAAGAAGCTTGGGTTTATGCGTTTAGGACTGGCTATAAATGTAAATATGAAATACTCACATAAAACATTATTTACCTAGCGACTGCCCTGTTTTACTATGTGCTTAAACTATGCTGCTGAATTACTGCTGTTTATTACAGCATTAAGTCATCATTTTATTGTTAATGCTCTAGGCATTCAATTGCAGGAAAGCTTACTCTGACACTGTGCTGACATCAGGGATAAAGAGAAGATCTCATTTTAAAAGGCAGTAACCCTCAAAAAAAGACTGGTACTTATTAAAACACACCACAGCAGAGTGCCAAGATGGGAGAGATGAAAGATGAGCTATGATCTTCCCTAAACAGTCCTCAGATAAGTCCTGAAGGAGGTGCTGGAAGCATGACTAGAAATCCCACCCCTTGGATTATGCCAGAAAGGACCAGAGAAAAGAAACAGGAGAGAGCAAATCAAAGAGGCAGTCGCACTGGACCAGAGTTGCCCTCTGTCTCAGCCCAAGGTAGCATGGTGGGAGGGGTAACAAATGCCTAAGTAGCATCTGGCTACAACTCTGACAATAGGTCTGTGTTGCGGTAAATTTCTTGCCCATAGGGAGTCCATAGAAGAAAAGACACAAGTCAATAAATATCAAATGAATGCTGCATGCCTAGATAGGGCAGATTTACCATTAAACTACACTATTCCCTGGCTATGAGAGCTCTTAACAACTTGTGGTTTTCTAGGTCAAGGTCTCCTTCATCCTCTCTCCTTCCACCAACTGCCAACTCTCCAAACTCCAATGGCTCTCCTCCTCTTATCCTCTTTCCCTGCCTCTGGCTCCTCCCACTCATCTTCCACTGCCAATCACTGGCTGTAGCCTTTATTTAACAAATTTGATTGGACAGAAGGTTTACAAGATTCACTCCTCCTTCGCAGCCCCTCCCAGGAGTGGAATTACCATGACAACAAGAGGCTAGGGCTATCTACCACAGGTCTGGGCATGGTGGGTTACAACTAGTACCCAACACTCAGGAGACTGAGACGAGATGGCGTGAACTCAAGAGGGTTGTAGATGAAAGGGGCGGGCTGACCTGGAATAAGTAATCAGACTCATGATAAAAAAAAAATAAAATAAATAAAAAAATAAAAACAGCAACAGATTTCTCAGACTCACTTGTGATGACTTGCCATGCATGCTGTGAGGGGCATGAGCCCAAGATGAGGATAAAAATCCCCTCATTCACGCCACCGAAATGGGACTCAGTAGCACTAAAACTACCTTTTTGTAACTTGGGTTCTGTACGAATACCTACAAGCTTATAAAGGGCGACTTGTTAGTACGTTAAGTTAACTCAGTGGTTCTCACCCTTCCTGATACTGCGAGCCTTTAATACACTTTCTCATGTGGTGATGACCCCCAACTCTGAAATCATTTTTGTTGCTTCCTCATAACTAGAATTTGGCTGCTGTCATGAATCCTAATATAAATATTTTTGGAGATAAGATTTTTGCCAAAGTGGTGTGGCCCACAGGTTGAGAACTGCTGCTTTACCTCATTTTAATTTACCCTTAAACGCTAAATTTTAACTATAAAGTCATTTAATTATTTTACTATTAAGTTTTATATCTTCGTCTGAATATATATATAATCGATGTAAGATATAAGAAAAAAACTGTTTTTTGTGAGAGTACTTTCAGAAAATATAAACCAAAGATCAGAATGAATCCAGACACTTTAACTCATTATAAAACTCTGATGTATTTTAATTTCAAATAAGTTTACTTTGGGACAATATTGCAACAAAAGCAAGATATAAATATCTTAAAGAGACTCCCAATTTGATATAAATGCTTGATAGTGTATGTGATCTGTCTACACAGAATTCAGCAGTCTGCACCCGTGCATGGTACAAATGGACGAGCTGCCAGCCAGATCTCAATGCTAGTGGTCTGCACTAAAAAGGTTTAAAAAGAAAAATGGGTTAGTTATCCTAGAAAAATATGGAATGCATTATAAAGAATACATTCTCATAAGTATATAAATACACTAGAATACATTATAAAAAGGATTCTGTACTACTCTAAGAAAAATCTAGACCCCAAATAGCAATTACCACTGAAGCCTTTTAAATTTAAAAATACAATTTAAAAAAAAAAAGTAATGCGAAAAGCCTATATTTTAGAACACACATGGTGTTCCAATAAAATATCGTATGCAGTTCGTGGTAGAAGATCTGCTCTGTAAACTCACATCTCTCATTTATCCATTTCAACAATATTTTTTTAGTATCAAAAACTCATAGCCTCAGTTTTCATTGTCAAAAAAATCCAGAGTTCAAAGAGGCTAAAAGAATTGATATGAAATAGAAAAAAAATCTTATGATAATAAAGTGACTTTATTTTCTTCATGAAAACTCCCCCCTCAGGATGGCTTCTAGGGTGGAGAAATGGGGAAAAGGGATGGCATCTGAAATGTAAATAAATAAAATATCCAGTTTAAAAAAAAAAGAGAAAAATCCCCCTCAATATGGACTTTAACTAAAAGCAATTTTTGGCTTTTCATATTATATTCAAAAATGTAAAACATCTCCAGTTATATTACCACAAATTTACCCTAGGATTACTTTGATTTTGACATACAACAAAAATTCATAGTACATATCAGAGGCAGAACTAACAAAATACAACCTCTTGTTTCTGTGTGGGATTTTGTGTCATATATATATATGTCACATGCACACACACACACACACACACACACATATATATATATGAATGACGTGTGTGTGTGTTATGTATGGTCGTACTTCTATGTGTGTCTATGTATATATGCACATGGGTGTGTGTGTACCTGTATGTATGCATGTGTGTGCACATATGTATGTTCATATGTGTGGCTATATGTTGAATTAATCAATACTCCTTTACCTGGTTTAATTGGAAGAGAGCCTGAAAAGTGAGTTTTACTACCAGGTGTTTACAGAAAGATTTTGTTTGTTTGCTTGCTTTTCTTTGCTATTGAAGACTAATAGGTCCATCAGTTGAGGCAAGTTAATTTATTAGCCGTCCTCTGCAGCCTCTGCTTCTTAACTTAGGCTATTCATCTAAGCTGTAGAAACAGGTACCGGAGGCGATTTTTTTTTTTTCTTTTACTAAGCTAATTTCACAAAGGCATTATATTTTGGTGGCAATTTTTACTGTTTTATTCGTTCATGATTTTACTGCTTCCCATAAAAGCTGAATTTCTCTTGTCCTGCAAACCCGGCAAACAAATAAAAAAAATGTATTCTAACTTTCAGAATAGTGTGTGGATCATTAAACACCCATCTCTCTTCTCTCTGTGCAGGCACTCCATCTGCACCGTGTACATCGAGGTACTGCCTCCCAACAACCAGAGCCCTCCCCGCTTCCCTCAGCTGATGTACAGTCTGGAAGTCAGCGAGGCCATGAGGATCGGCGCTGTTTTATTAAATCTACAGGTGTGCCTGGGATATGGATCTGTGTGTCTGTGTGTGTAATATGCCAAAAGGCCACAGGTGATGGCTCGTGAGTTTACATTGTGCCTGGTGGAATCTTTTGCCCACCTGTTCACTTCTAGTGAATAGCATTTCCATCCTAGAAGAAAGGGACAGAATCGAGCTGCATATGGAGAGGGGGCTTCCACGGCTGTTCTAGTCCATAGATCACACGGTTGAAAACCTAACACAGGCTGGCAGGGATTAGTTGCGATAATCATGGAGACAATGAAGGAATTGGAAGCATGAGCATGAATATTTTGTGCTTTGCAACCGAAGAGTACAGCCGACCATTGTCCTTGTTTCTCCTCCGGTCTGGGTTTACTTTTGCTGCTGTATCATCCTGGGAACGATCTTAGATTCGAGTAAATGGTAGCCCTCAAGAGTCTGAGGCAAACTTCCTTTTCCCAGTGGCCATAGATATGTTTGAATGGCCGTTTCAGTGTACTCGTTGACAGGAAAAGGGTTCTTTGAGACGCTATTTCTATTCACAGTGCAAGGTTCCTGGCATACGATGTTCTTAAAAGAGAATAGATTGGTTTTCAATATTTACATGTCGCTGACCAAAGTATTCAAACTGACTTCAGGTTTACCATTGGCTGAATATGTGGCTTCAATTTGTTTCGCATATGCTGTCTATAATTGTCTCTGGTTTAATCAGTAATATAAATGATATCGGGGAAAGAACTGTAGGCAGAGTAAAAGTTGTGTAAGAAGGAAGCTCAAGAAGAGAAGAAAGGAAAATGAAATATCACCTTTTCTCTCATATGCAGACTGAGATATAAAAAGGTTTAGTATGAACAAACTTTAGTCGTGTGTGTGTGTGTGTGTGTGTGTGTGTGTATCTGAGCGAGTATATGTGCATGTGTGTCTGTCTATATGTGTATGTGTCAACATGTGTCTGTGTGTGTCTATATGTGTATGTGTTATGTCTAAGTTAGTGCATCTCTCTGTGTGTATGTATGTATGTATTTGTTTGTATGTTATGTTAAACATGCCATAATATACCTAACATTTTAATGCCCCTAATATATTAATAATTTTTCTGAAAAAGATAAAAATTAATTATAAGACACTACATTGCCTCTTCATTGGACAGACTTATGTTCTTAGGTATTACTTGGAAATGGTGCAGTTTTTTTTCTTTTTTTTTTAAGATTCATTTATTTTATGCATATGAGTACATTGTTGCTGTCTTCTGACACACCAGAAGAGAGCATCAGATCCCATTACAGATGGTTGTGAGCCACCATGTGGTTGCTGGGAATTGAACTCAGAACCTCTGGAAGAGCAGTCAGTGTTCTTAACAGCTGAGCCATCTCTCCAGCTCCCGGTGCACTTTCTGATATAAGTATTCGGGAACCTGGGTGTGACATTAAGAGGCATTTATTAAAGTAACATGTCAAGAAAAACTCCAGCTTCAACTTTTTTTTTTTCAACCCTTAACTGTGGTAACACAGGACACACCCAGCCATGTTTTGTTCAAAGTTCTTAAGTCCTTATACCATCTGACCTCCTACCTCACAACAGCAGGGTCATTCTGTGAATAGCCAAATGCCAGAAATTTGTTGGCATTCCCAAGCACGTCTGGAGTTTTTTGTAAATATTTATTTTACTGCTTTTCTCTAGGTGAGTTGATGTTTTCCTTTTCAACATTTAATTATTAATAGAATGTGTGGGCAACAAAATTATAAGCAAGTATAAATATCGGTGATAATAAAATATCAAGGAATCTAATAGGCAAATTAAAGAAAATATAGCTTTATTCAGTTAGACAAAATAGCTAACCACCTCATTATAATATAGGAGGGAATAAAGTATTAATACTAACTCATTTAAATAAAATAGTGAAGAATTTACATACATGAGGAATGATTTATCAAAACAAAAAGAAATTAGAAAATCACACTACATCTTAAGTTTTAAAGATCCCAGTCATGCAGTCAGTCATACATGGTTTAAAATTCAATCGTTTTGAACACTGCTCCCATTTGCAAAATGCCTTATAGAAGATAAGCCCTAACAGTTGCTTATAAAGCAGCCTGGTTTCTATGTCAATAAATCTCAGGAACCTGAGAACCTTATGGGTAAATAACACTATCTGAGCATTCAAGATGAATCCAGTTTGCCTTTCTCGTTTGTCCCATTTCTTTGGCACAAAGGCTGGGGAAAAAAAATACTCGTGATGACAATTCTATTCCCCTTTTGTGCCACTGGGAGAAGCAAAAGAAAGGGCACAATCGTGGTAGCAGAAAGGACAAGGAGGAGTAAGGGTGTCACCATCAAGGGTTGCTCATAGACTGCCAGCCTCTTTTGTTCGTAATCCACTGAGAGCCAGTTTAAACTCAGGACCTCTAAGTTGAAAAGCATCCATCAAATTACTCCTCCAAAGTCTTGCGATAAGAGGACAGGTAAGAGGCACCATGGTGCCCGCAGCTCTCCGTCCTTATCTTTTCTTCTCATCTTGATGCCAACCAACATGAAAAGAAAGGATAAAGCCCCAGATGATGAGGGACCCACTTCAGGAGAATGCCTCAAATCTAGGGACTTTACTGATCCTTGCCCCCAGTCCCACACATGCTGTTAAGAATGCTTCCTTTCATTCTTCCTAAGGGTGTTTGGGAAGCTGTGGCTTCTTTATATGAATACTAATTTGAAGACTGTTGTAGTGATGGCATTCCAGAGAGGAAAACTCCAACATCAATTTCTCTTCCTCACGGATCGTGGTTAACCTGGGGTAGGGCTTTCTTCCCTCCAGAATTGCTATGTGGGTTTGCGGTGTGTTTTCTATCCATCTTTATCCATCTTTAATAATAGTTTCAAAATGCTGCGGAATTTAACCCACATGCCTGAAGGCAGTTTTATTTTTAGTCTTGAAGAGAAATGTCCTGCTGCCTTGACCTCACTACAGAATTGATTCTTTCCCATAATGGTTTGAATTAAATGCAAGCTGTCCTACACATGCCCCTCTGCGGCTCAGGGCCCGTCGGAGGTGCTAATTTGTTTTTCCTGACATTCAAAAATGCTCTAGAAGTTTAAGGCCCCTGCTCTCCTCTTTCGTTTTCTCCCGTTTTGTTTGATAAATATTTCTTATATGATAGGTTGTACTTTTGTCCTGAAGATGACACAGCATGTTGATTCATGAACACTGTACCAGGTGCAGGTGCACACCAGAAAATTGACAGGATTGTGCTGGATGTTTTTCTTAAATAGTTTCTCTTTCATGATCAAATATTTCCTCTCAGTGTTCACGTTCCTTCGCGTGTTACTCTACTGATGAGGACTGAAGATTAGGCTTGAAGATTCCATTTCTCCATAAATGACAGCTGCCATTTATCCAAGTCGGCAGGCTGTGCTGCTTCCCCTATATGTATGGAGGAGGAACTTGATCTATTTTTCTTTATTTTCAGTTTGTGTGGTAAAAAAAAAAAATTCTTTTGTGTACCCCTGTTGTCACTATTTGGAATGGCTCTTTCATTATTAGCATTATCACAAAAGAATAATGTCAGGAGTGTTGAAGACACAGCTGAAATATGTGAAATATGAATATTGGTTGACTAATTCCAGGCATAAATTGTAGTTTATGTAAAAATGGACATATGGTAGGAAAATGATAGATACAAGAGAGATGATAGATGTTAGATAATACACTGATAAGTGATAAATAGTGAAGATAGATGATAGATAGATAGATAGATAGATGACACATGAGGATAAATTATAGATGATAAAGATAGATGATAGACAATAGATAATAGTGAGATAGGTAGATGGTAGATGATAAAAATGATAGATAGATAGATAGATAGATGATAGATAGATAGATAGATAGATAGATAGACAGTAGATAGATGATAGATATATAAAAGATAGATGACAGATGATAAATGATAATGATAGATGATTGATAGATAAATAATAGATGACAGATGATAAATGATGATAGATGATTGATAGATAAATAATAGATGATTGGTAGATAGATAATAGATAGATAAATAGATAGATGATATATAAATAGATAATAGATAGATGACAGATGATAGATAGACTGATAACAGATACATACATACATAATAGATGATAAATAGATGATTAATAGAGAAATAGATGATAGATAGATAATAGATTATTGTTAGATAGATAGATAGAAAGATAGATAGATAGAAAGATAGATAGAAGATAGATAGAAGATATATAGATAGATAGATAGATAGATAGATGATAGATAGATGATTGATAGATAGATAGATAGATAGATAGAAAGATAGATAGATAGAAGATAGAGAGATAGAAGATAGATAGATAGATAGATAGATAGATAGATAGAAGGTAGATAGAGAGATAGAAGATAGATAGATAGATAGATAGATAGATACATAGAAGATAGATAGATAGATAGATAGATAGATAGATAGAAGATAGATAGATAGATAGATAGATAGATAGATGGTAGATAGAGAGATAGAAGATAGATAGATACATAGAAAGAAAGAAAGAAAGAAAGAAAGAAAGAAAGAAAGAAAGAAAGAAAGAAAGATAGATAGATAGATGGGTGATAAATAGGATACAGGGTAAGTAGAGAAGGATGAACTAAAGAAGGACAGTAGGGCGTTTCATCAGTTGTCTGCTTCTTGCAAAAACTGAGATTCAGAGAGAAAATTTTCATTCTCAGGTAGAATGGAATTTACACACACACATGCATGAGCACACACACACATGCATGAGCACACACACACACACACACACACATACATGTTACCTGTATAAGTGTTTACTTGCATGCTTTTCTATGCATCAGTTGCATGTTGTTGTCCCTGGAGGGCAAGAGAGGTTTTTCAGGTCACTGGAAGTAGAGTTACAGATGGCTGTGAGCTGCCAAGTGGGTGCTGAGCATTGAACCTCGTCCTCTGGAAGAGCAGCCATTGCTCTTAACAGCTAAGCATCTTTCCTGATCCTCAGAAGGAGGCCTTTTTTAAATGTCAGTTTGGAGAGGAAGGAGCAGGATGCAGGAGTATTAGAATTCTGGAGATGCTGAGATTCATCTGTTTAGCAGACTGAAGCCAGAGCTGAGGTGGGCCCTGCATGTTGTAAGGATTAAACAGGCAGGAGAGTGCAGGAAGAGGCAGCTTGATTTTAAGCAAGGCATCTCCCTTTGAAAGACTCAGTTCCTGCAGGAAGTGACAGCTAAAGCCATTCAGTGGGCAACATTTCCAACGCACAAGGAAAATGCTGCTCCATTCTTTAAAGGAGTTATGGGATGTCTGTCATAATGCTGTTGTGGTCTCAGAATTAATTTACTTTAGACTGAGTACTTGATACTAACTCTCTTCATCCCAAGGAAAACAAGGACCCTCCTGCATTTACCGGACTCACTAAATAATATCTTCACTTAACAAATTCTCAGGCCTCCTTTCAAGTCACCCCAGAACTCCCCCTTTCTCTGTAGCCCTCATTCCAGTCAACCAAACTCATTGGTCCAAAAATAACTCACAGCTTCACTGTTTCTCCCCATCCCCACAACCTGCAAGTGACCTTACCAGCTGTTGTCTCTTGTCTACCTAGCTCTTGACTAACTCTAAAATACTTAAAATTGACCCTACCAACACTCAATTTCTTAAGGTGTCTTTTAGTACATGTTACTAGGAACAGAGGCATCTTTTTAAAAGACTCCCTGATAGCCTAGACACAGAAAATCCAGTTCTATTTTATTTTTGCTTCATTAAATTTTGATCTCATAAAACCCTTTTTTTAAAATGCACATTTTGAAACATTTTATTTACAATTAAAAAACTGACATCAGTGTTCACAAGTAGCCTGATTCCCTGGTGTAAAAGTGAGCTAACCATACTCAGTCAGACAGTTATCATGAAGATTTTAGCTGAAGCAGAACTTAAATGATCCCCGATGCTGCTACTGCCAACATTACCAGCAAACATAGAATATTAATTTCAAATTTAATAACTAGACTTTAAAATTTTACTAAATAGATCAAGATTCTGAGGAAGTAAATGGCCCTGAATATAAATAATTAAATGAAACGTGGCCAACCCTGAAATCATGCGCATGTAAGCCTCACCAAATGGACTGAGCAAGGTTTATATATTTATGTATTTGTATGTGTGTAACAACAACAATAATAAAGAAACCACCAGTTTGGGTGGGAGTTGGGGTAGCACAGGAAGGAATAAAGAAAGGACAGGTAAGTGATGTAATCATGTATACAGATGAGGTCATTCACTATTCATTATAAGTTTATATATTTAAAATCACACAGGGAATAAAATGTCTTTTTTCAAATGTTGGTTGATGATTGATTGATTGATTGATTGATTGTGTATATGTGTGTGCCTGAGTATGTATATGTGCACCATGTGCATGTGGAGGCCAAGAGAAGTCAGGAGACGGTCAGACCCTTAGAGCTATAGTTACAGATCCTTGGGAGTCACCTTGTGGGGGGCTGGGAACTGGACTCAGGTCCTCTGCAAGAGCAGTAAGTGACCCCTTAACCTCTGAGCCTTCACTCTGGCCCCTGAAGGAACAAATTTCCAATGATACTTTCACTATTTTATCTTTGTTACAAATTCCTGTAGCTTTTATGACAGGTTTCCGGGAACATTTTCTGTTACAGACATAAATTGCATCTCTAATTGATGCAGCATGCACGGGGGACCTTCATGGGCCTGCACCAGGTTCTCCGCATATATATATTATGGCTTCCAGTTTAGGTTGTCCAAGGGATTCCTGAGTGTGTAAACAAATGGATCTATTATTCTTGTGCCTTTTCTTTACCTTGTTTGTTTTCTTTCTGTTGCTTTGCCTTGTCCAACTTGGATGTGATGGTTTCTTTGTTCTATCTTAACTATACTTTCTTCTGTTATATTTTTTTCAATGAATGAGTGATTGAAAGGAACTGAACTTCTGATTCAAGAAACATAGAGACTCAAAATATATCATGGCTTTGTGATTGATACTAGTATTATATTGATAGCCTTTTAAATACTAATATATACAAATTTAAACATTTAGATATCTCACTGCAGAGAATTCATGGTAGCAACATACATTCTCTGTGACCATTGAATTGATGTCAAGTAACAGCAATACTATCCTAATAACATTGGCAAAAACACACACATACTCTGTGTGGAGGAAAGCCAGAAAAATGTAGAAGTGTCTCTACATAGAGTCCAGTCTTAAAATTATTCTTTTCAATTTACATTTGAATTTAGCCCAGCAAAAGTAGTTTGAAATTTTCAGAAGATTTTTAAAAAGATCACACTTTAATAATTCAATCATTTTGTAATAGCACATACTAGTTCCATGCCTTTTGGAAACACCTGAAACAGATGTATCTCATCACATGCCTTTTGGAAACACTTGAAACAGTGTGTTCCACCACTTGCAAAGTAATCTAATCCATATCATGAATGTCACATTTTTGTATTGGTCATATCTCCTGTAATTTTTTGTTTGTTTGTTTGTTTGTTTGTTGAGACAGGGTTTCTCTGTGTAGCCCTGGCTGTCCTGGAACTCACTCAATAGACCAGGCTGGCCTCGAACTCAGAAATCCACCTGCCTCTGCCTCCCAAGTGCTGGGATTAAAGGAGTGTGCCACCACTGTCCGGCTGTAATTTTGTTTTTGAAAATGAAATTTAACATAAAGATTTTTGTGAAACATATCTGTCTATCATTATACATGTTTCACAGCATTAAGGAAAAAAAAACAAATCTCATACTTATGGCTTGCTTGTTAAGAACATTCCCAAGGGAGAAACCAATAAAAACAATCCCATACAAGGTAATTTAATGACCATCACTTGGAGGGCTTTGATCCACATAAAGCATTGACATCTGGAAAGGGCCAGAGGTAGCCTGAAGCTGCGTTTCTATACACTGTGCAGTAACTTGAGGCAGATGAGAGCCTGAAGTCCCCAGTATCCCAGCCCCTCCATCAAGATCACACACAGCAAGGGCAGGAGAGAGTGATGGCTGAAATCCCAAGTGAGATTCCATGAGTCTATGCTCTTTCTACTCTCTAGTGGCTCTGGCCTGTTTGTTGCCATGACTACAAGACCGCACTTTCTCTTAGTAACTGCAGCCTCTGTTGTGTGATGGGGATGGTCATGGCCGGCCCAGAGGGAATTCCTGTGTTCCAATGCAATCTCATCTTTAATAAAACATTGCAGGCGATCCTGGAATGCTTGCATACTGCAAGGGCGCTATACCTTTTAGGCACTTGAGCAAAAGACACCTGAATTTACGTTTGTTGTGTGTAAAATGCCCTGTTTAACAGGTTTCATTTGTCTATATTGTAGGCTAGTTTTCTGAGGATGCTACTGGTTCTACCTTTGTGCCTTCTGATCTTTACAAATGACTTTTGACTGACTGCTATTTGTAACTGAGAGTATGAGATTCCTTTTGCTTTATGCCAGGAGAGTATTGTGTGATTCAAAGAAGAATGTATGTTGTCTAATGTAGGTGGCGTACGGAGTTTTGTTGTTTAGTTTGTTTTGGGTTTTTTGTTTGTTTGTTTGTTTGTTTGTTTTATTAAGCATAATTTAAACCACTTTGCTCTTCTAAGAGTTAACTGAAAAACAGAACTAATTTGAAATCTGGGTTGAATGTAGTGCACTTGCAGAGGCAACTACTTCTGACTGAGATTTCTGTGGAACTCTTCAATCCGGTCTTTAATAATCTTGCTGTGTTGTGTTTTCTGTCTTAAATAAATCTCAGAGTGTGTTTGAACATCTCGAGCTGTTTACTGCTTCACATACTGCCAGCTCTTGCTAACTAAAGCTTAAGTACATAAATAGCATTGTTTCCCTGAGATTTCAATAGATAGAGAGAAACAAAAACAGTGTTTCCGAGAAACTCCACGGGCAGCTATCAGGAGTCAGCTTTCTCGTGAAATTCACATGAGCCCCCATCGACCTGGAGACGAGCCTGTGGTGTTCCCACGCTTGTTGGCTATGATTGCAGCTGAGAAGATAATTTAAGTTTTAAAGAAATCAGAGAGTATTAACATGGGAAGGTTTCAATTTATTCAAGAAACCTAAAGAATTCAATTGCATGCCTCTCGTTCTTATTGCAAATACATTTTTAGGATACAGATTCAAAAAAAATCCAGTAGTTTGGAAAATACAGCCAAATATCTCTGCCTCTGTTTTTCACACACACACACATGCACACACACACACATGTGACCCACCTGCACAGCACGTGACCCACTCACAAGAAGGAGCAGACTCCTTTGTTTTCTAAGTGCTATGACTTAAGGAAACAAACCAGAGAAGGCAGCAGAATTATATTGCAATAAAAATAGACTTGGCTCTTCAATAGAGCTGGACCCTCCCTTCCTCCAAAATAAAAGTAGTTTATTTTGATTTGGGTAATCAAATGGTTAGAAAGCACCAGCACACTTGATTGCCACACTTGATTGGCCCTGATTGAACACTGCTGGATAATTTGGACCCAAAAGCTGCCTGAGTGAGGCAGGATGGGAAATAGAAAAGTCAGGGACCAAACACAGCAGACTAAAATGACCCGTCATTTACACTTTGCCCCCTTTTCCTTCTTGCTTTTGTACTTAACAGTATGTCGTGTATTCACAAACCCAATCACTTCCACATTATTTATTTCATGCAAAGATTTTTAAACTTTTTCTTATTTTTGCTGTTTACGTCTTTCCTTTGCTAGCTAACCCAACATGTCCTCATCTCTTCATTTCCAAGTTCCCCCTTCACAGTCATTCATGTGTGATTACGTAAGGCGTATCTGTGTCTACGTGAATAATTGCATACAGTTGATACTCATACAACATAAACACACCACTTTGCCATGCCATGGATATATATATAGGATATTCTAATCGTATTTTTCTTTTGTGGCAACATAAAAAGGTTCAGAAAAGATTGCTCCAGAAATCTTTTGGAATAATTTGTCAGCATGCTGCCTTTCATCATCAACACAAGCTGCGACTTACAATTCTTATGAAAAGATTTTTTTTTTAAACAGGGCTACAATTCAATCATTAAAATCAGGAAATAATTTGACACACGCCTACAGGCTAATAGCCCTTTGACTACTTTCAGCTCTCACGAGTCCTCTAATAGAACCCTAATGACATGGTCTGCAGTCCAGGTCCCATGCTAACACAGAACCCTTGTTAACACATCTCCACAGTCCAGGACCTCACGCTGGCATAATTGCCATTTCTTTAGGTTCCCCAAGCTGAAACATCCTTGGTTTTTATAGCTCTGACATTTTTTTTTTCAAGATTGTAGGACTGTTATTTAATACATGTTCTCCAAAATGAGGGCCCATGAGTCACTATGTTCTGGCAAGAACCCTGGAGTAATGCTGTCTCTAGGGAACAGAGAGATTGCTTGATTTCATTCTAGCAAGCTTTACTATGGATGCTTGAAGCTGTTACTTCATTAAAGACAGCTCAGTGCTTCATCTCTTGCAGAGGACCTGCATCCAGTACCCAGCATCCTCATTGAGTGGTTCACAGCTGACTATAACTCCATTTCTAAGATATCAAAGGCCCTTTTCATGTCTCTGCATCATACACACACATACAAAACATACACACATACATCAATAAAATGTAAATTTAAAAAAGAACCTTTCTAAACTACTTGAAAATGTATATGTGTTTGTGTGTGTGTGTGTGTATGTGTGTGTGTGTATAATTTCCTTGTCATTTCAACTATTTATTTTTAACATTTCTGATAATATATGGATAAACTAACATTATTGTTCCCAAGTGGCAATTTACTAACATGGTTCATTTTGCATCAATCTATTGCTATAAAGAAAGCCTCCCACTCATGAATTTATTCATGTATTGATTTACATTAATATGAAGTATATATTCTAACTTTATTCAAAGGTGTTAATATAACACACCATAATACATGCTGAATTGATAAGGCTCAATTCTGTTCAAAAATACAGGTGGCTTATGTCACATGACAGATGCTTCTCAAAGTTCTTCAGCTGGGGAAGTGTAAGGTCAGATTGTCACCAGTCAGGGTCCAAAAAAAACCTCATTGTATCTTTATCTGCAAGGGTGGGGTAAAGAAGATCCCACTCCTAGTCCACTTCATGAAGGATGCAAATACACCCATGATGTTTCCCTTTTATGGGCAACCCTATTCACCATAAAAGGTAGAGCTTCATATGTGGGGTTGTGAGAGGTCATGTCCCCATGGTTGTCCTTTGGCCTTGGAATTAGTCTCATGACTCTGTTCAAGGAAGATCTGTGATCCTTTAACACACTCTTGAACACTATTATTTTCTGTTTTAACAAGATGTTTCACATTCATTTTTTATTTTCTTATGTCAGCCATGGATTAAGCAATTTGAAAAACTCTGGCTTCTATATATATAAAATGGTATTTACACAAACACACATGATATACACATACAAACACATGCATTCATACACATAAACATACATGTAAATACATACAAATGCCTAAACACATAAACATACTATATATAATATATGTACTATACGTAAACATATATATGTGTGTATATATGGTTAGTATGTATAAATATACATATATATATGTATATGTACATATATACAAATATATATTATATATAATATATATATATAGAGAGAGAAGGAGAAACACAAAAATAAATACACCATAAACCACACAACCATGCATACACAGAAGCACACAAATGTACACACTTACACATAGGTATTCATGTATTTCATACACACATGTACAAACAGACACAAACACATTTTCTATACAGTTATCTGAGGACTCCACACTTCATACCTCCTAAAGGTTGTGCTACCTGCCTTACATCACAGCAATAACATGTGAATGTCCTTCACTCGAATTCACTACCAGTATTTGCTTTTATGTTTGCACTGAATATTAATAATTATAGCCTCCTGAATGTGGAGGCTATGACTTATGACTCCTGAGTCAGCACCTGTTCATAAACTACTTGATGTTTTCTGTTTATTGTTGTGAGAATTGTCTCTTCACATCCTTTCCCCAATTTTAATCAAATCAGAAGTTTGATTGACATCTGCTAGCATTCTGTATGTTAGTCCTCTGGCATAAGGATGGATGGCTATACTTCTTCTCACCCATGACAGACTATGATTATGCAAAAGATTCTTAAATTGATGCATTCGTATTTGCCTATTTTGCTTTTTATATCTGTGTTTTTGAAATATTGTCGCCCATATTTATCACCAGTACCGACGTCTTGGGAAGCGTGCCATGTGTTTTCTGCTAATAGCCTTGCAGTCGCAAATGCTACATCCGGGTCTTTATGCCATGTTGAGATCCTGTGAGGAGGTTGTGCCAGATTTCATCCTTCTGTGTATTGAAACTCGGTGTTTCCAGTACCATTTATTGAAGAGGCAATCCTTCCTAAAGCACTGTTTTTGGCAGTGCTACAAAGAATCTTTTGGCTGCAGATGTGTGGGTTTGTTCCCACATTCTCCATGATGTTCCAAGGGTCTCAGTGTCAGGTTTTAACCTTCTGAAAAGCTGTCGCTCTGACTCCGTCAGGGCCATGAATCATAAGACCAATGTATTGTGATAACTCTAGCTTTGTTCTTTGAAGACTTCTCTGGCTTTTTGAAGCTCGTTGGGCTTCTATATGAATTTAAAATGGTCTTTTCTATTTTTGTGAATAGTACCATAAATATCTTAATGGAAATTGCAATTGAATATGTAACTCGCCCTCTACAATAAGAACCCATTAGCTAAAACTTTTTTTAATAGCAAAAAGAACTTGTGCGTGTGAGCTTGTGTGTATGTGCTTGTGTGTATGCTTCTGTGTGTGTGTGTGTGTGTGTGTGTGTGTGTGTGTGTGTGTGTGTAACTTATCCGTATCTTGTATTCTTTATCATAGAGGGAGCATCTGCATCCTTGGTTACATTTATTCTCAAGAATTGCTATAATCACTATATACGTGACACTCCTTCTCTAATGTCAATGTTGGTTTGTGAAAAGTCAGCTGATAGTATCCTGAAACTTTTATCAATTTGTGCAGTGACGAACACCTTCTAAATCTATATTTTATCTTTACTGACCTATTACCTTCTGGGAAGCCCCACCCACTGGGCACCCCAAACCTCATGCCCGATAGGGCGGCTTTTCCTTTCCACCTGCATTGTTGTGTGATTTTTCTCCTGCAGATTTAAAATCTGATGTCTCTCCCTCTGAGTCATGACAATTCTCCTCTTCTTCCTTTCTCCCTCAGTCCCTTGCAATCTAAAAGTCCTGCCTCCGTCTTCCCGCCCAGCTATTGGCTATACGGCAATTCTTTATTACCAATCAAAGCCAGCTGAGGGCAGGAACCCTCAGATCTGGAAGCAAGGCTTTTGGGAGCCGAATCAAGACAAAGCATTAGAACCAATTCTCAACACATTTGTCACACATGGTAATCTTTTGGTAGAGCCTCATATCTTCTATGTGTAGAATCATTTCTTCTACAAATGGGAATAATTTGACTTCCCAGTTTCCTATTTGTATGTCCCTCATTTTTTCTCCTCATAATCATGTTGGCTAAGACTCCATGGAACATGTTGCTTAGAGTGAACATCTGTGTTCTTCCCAACTGTACAGAAAACATTTTCAGCTTTCTCTCATTCAGTGTGATGCTGGCTATAAATTTTTGATACACAGCATGTATTATATTTCAGGGGTGTTACATATATACATAATTTGTTTAGAGTTTTATCATGAAAATGTTGAATTTCATTAAATGATTTTCTTGCATCTATTGACGTGAACATGCCATTTTTTTTATTGAATTGCTAAGATGTGTAACATTTATTCATTTGTTTGTTATTAATCCAAACTTCAAGCCCCCATTGGATCATGATAAATTGTCTTTCTCATGTACTTGCAGAATTTATTTATGAGTATTTTTTGGTGAGTTTGCTTCTGTGTCCATCAAACTCCCATACCTTAATTGGTGTGTGTGTGTGTGTGTGTGTGTGTGTGTGGTATGTGTATGGTGTATGTGTGTGTGTGTGCGTGCACATGTGTGTGTAGTTGGTTGGTGTTGTCATAAGAATAATGTCAGATTCAGAATGAGTATTAAGAAATGCCCTCCCTTTTGGTTTTTTATACAATATTTAAAAAATAGTAGAAGGGTTTTGTTGGCTTTTAAGTTGGGTAAAAGTCAACTATGTACACATTTGATTCTGGTCATTTCTTTGATGAGAAAATTCTTGTTTCTGATTCAACCTTGTTTTCTATTGTTGAACTGATCCTGTTGTACATGTCTCCCTTCCATTTGTGTTGGTTGTATGCACATGGAAATTTATTATGTCAATATTTTTCAGGAAGTTGTTCTTTATAGTTCCTAGTGATGCTTGGCATTTCTGTGTACCAGTGACATTCTTGTATTTGGACATTTGCTAATATTCATTATTCATTTCTCATTTTATTTCATGGTGACTAGAGATGATGTCTGATATGGCTTCTATTTTTTTAATTGATATTTAATTTGTGGATGAAAATTTGGTAAGTCCTAGAGAGCTGTCTGTGTACTCCTGAGAAGAAAGTATATCCACCAATTATCATGTGAAGTGATGCAGTCTGTCTGTGACTCTCAGTTCATATGTTTCATTTGAAGCTACTGGTTTTGGTCTGAGCATCCTGTGATTAAAGTGAAGCTATAAAGTTATAAACTAGCCTTTCATCAACAGCCATCCCTCTCCCAGATCTAATAATGTTGACTTTGTAAAGTTGTGTCCTTAAGGGAACGTATATGGTACAGTTATTAGAAGTTCTTGCCATATTGATTTATTGATAACACACGTACATAGATAGATAGTAGATAGATAGACAGATAAATTAATACTTTCATTGATCAATATATATTGATTACATATAATGGTTATATATAGTATAATTTTCTATATATTTTTACAGTGTTAGTCTCTAGGTCCACTTAATCTTATATATAAATAGCAATTTCTGTTCTGTTCTCTTTATGTCCTCTTTGGGACAGTATCTTTAAATTTCTTCATTTTGTAGATCCAGTGTATACTTACAACTGAGTTTCTTGTAGTTTGCTTATCTCTAAATCTTATGTGAGCTTGGTTTTGATTAAATTATTTAAAGACACCCATTTTGTTTTATCTTTTAAATGGAGAATATAATGGTTTTATATTTAATGTTACTGCTAACATGCAGTAACATTTTGCTCCGTTTTATCTGGTTGTTTGGATGAACTTGTTCTCTTCTTGTCCTTTTGTTGTTGTTGTTTAGATATTACAGTTTTGATTTTTTTTCCTGATATTGATAAAACTTGATTTTTTTTCTTGTTTTTATATTTGTTTATTTTTGTTTCTTGTTTTTTGCTTTTTTTGGTATTGATTTTATGATATTCTGTGTTTTTATGTTGTTTTCTCTCTGTCTCTCTGTTTCTGTCTCTGTGTCTCTGTCTCTCTCTGTCTCACTCTATGTCTCTCTCTCTCTCTCTGCCTCTCTCTCTCTCTCTCTCTCTCTCTCTCTCTCTCTCTCTCTCTGTCTTTCTCTCTCTCTCCATCCATTCATCCCTCTAACTTCTACACATTGAAATTACTTGTACGCCTGTACTGGCACACCTGACACCAATGATAAATATCCTTGGTGTTCATGTTGGAACCTATTTTTGCTCATTTCTGAAGATTACAATTTTGGATGTGCCAATCATTTCTGCCCTAACCTGTAATTTTTCTTCTGATAAATCTGCCCTTTCCCCAATTCAGTTCTTTATACAATATCATGCAGTTTATTTAATTTTTTTCTAGGGTGTTGAGTATATTACATTTAAGAGAGTACATATTATTGTCAAATATATTCTGGGTCCTTCAGATCCTACACATAAATATCTCAGGAATCAGGAAAATTCAAGTTTTGATTTTGCTCCTTTTCCCAGATCACTCTCCTTGTCTTGACCATGGGGAATTGCATAATTTGAAAACTTGTTTATATATTTCTGTCTCATTAGTCTCACTAGTCTTAGTCTTCTTGTTCTTTTCATTTGTTAATGGTTTTTCAAGACAAGGTTTCTCCATGTAGCTCTGGCTGTCCCAGAACTCATTCTGTAGACCAGGCTAGCCTAAAATCCTCAGGGACCCAGTTGCCTCTGCCTCCCAAGTGCAAGGTTGTGACACCATTGGTTTTCATTTGTTTGTTTGTTTGTTTGTTGTCATTTTCTAAAACCTTAATTTTCATCTGATGGAACATTTAAGAAGTCCTGTCCTTAAGATATTCTTTCTTCTGCTTGACCAACTCTGTGTGTGAGAGGCTTGCTGCTATCATGCATTTTACTGTCAGTTCTTCAGTCCAAAGTTAGTACTTCTTGAACACAATCTCTGTTTTTTTATGAGTTTCTCACTTGGACCATGCTGTTTTTATAAATTCTTCACATGTTCTTGCATTTCACAGACTTTTCATATAATCGGTTTTTAAATGCTCTTTTAGACATTAAATTTTATTTTATTTTATTTTTATTATTATTATTATTATTATTATTATTATTATTATTATTATTTTGGTAAAATGTTTTATATTCCCTTATGTCCTAGCTTTTTTTTTTTTTTTCATACTTGCTCTGATATCTGTTCATCTGTCAGATAAGCTGAATAATTTATAGAGGTTTCACAGTAAATAACTTTCTCCTAAAGATATGTTTTAGGGTATGGATATGGTTTCAGTTGGATGTCATGATAGGATATCTGTGTAGCATCTATGATTGCACTGGTATTGGCAGTGGTACATACAGCAGTGTCTTAATCAGGGTTTTACTGCTGTGAACAGTCACCCATGACCAAGGGAACTCTTACAAGGACAACATTTAATTGGGTCTGGCTTACAAGTTCAGAGGTTTAGTCTATTATCATCAAGGTGGGAGCATGGCAGTGTCCAGGCAGACATGATGTAGGAGGAGCTGAGAGTTCTACATCTCTATCTGAAGGCCTCCAGGAAAAGACTGGCTCCCACATGGTTAGGAGGAAGGTCTTAAAGCCCATGCCCATAGTAACACACCCACTCCTACAAGGCCATACCTCCAAATAGTGCCATTCCCTGGGCCAAGCATATTCAAACTACCACAAGCAGTAATTCAGAAGATCATCTGCTTTGAAAGGCCATGAAGAGAGGGTTCACACAATTGTGGGAGCAGAGCTGTCTTGTGATAGGAGCTTACAGTGTGCATGTCTGTTTCTATAGGCTAGTCTGGATATAGCCACTCTAGTATGCCAGGTAGGTATACAGAAGCTAAGACAAGGAGCAATGTATTCTTCATGGGCTGGGCAAGGGTGACTCCAGCTGGTCTCATGCATGTGAGCTGTAGCTTAAAAGGGCAGGTATCCAGCAGGTCAGAAGGCTGCCCTGGCATAGTATATATGTCAATCTTTAAAGTATGTTGGGGTCAGGGATCCCCTAAATGTCTCTGGGTAGTATGCACATCAAATGCCTGTCAGTTTGTAAGTCATGAAAAAAGCTGAGTCAACACAGCACACAAAGAGACTTGAACATTGGTGTTTGTGGGGACATTGTTGGCTTTGGTCTCTCATGGTACTCTCCAGCTACAGCCTGTAGAAGAAGATGGAGTAGATGGACCATAGGAAAGAGCAGACACATGTACAGTGACCTGTACTGAACCCTTGGGCTATGTTCTGAGCACACCAGCATGTATTTACAGAGTCCAAGATGTCTTTAACATCTCCTGTTAATAAAACATTACAGGAGTACCAGTGTGCACATGGCCTATCATTCAGAAGAGTAACCCATGTGGGACATGACTGTATTTCCTTTAAGTAAAAGTAGTTATCATGGGAAGAGTTGGACTACAAAATTAAATTTCACAAGAATAATTGTGGATCTGTGTAGCGGAATTTTCTCTTAATTGATTAAAATAATAAATGCAAGAAGCCAATCACTGGACAAGAAGGAGGCAGGACTTCCAGGTCCAGGAGAGGAAGAAGGAACACAGGAGAAAGGAACCTCCTTTTGGACTGTGGGAGCAAGGAGACAGGATGTAGGTGGCCAGGGCCTGTTAGTTCAGGTGCAGATCCATCCAGATCCACCACTGGAAGATTTCTAACTTAGAATAGTTGATACATTTGGGATGCTGGGTTCTGTGCCCCACAATTGTGTTATCTGTTGATTCTAAATTAAGATTGTCTGGTGTTTTCATTCACATGGCATTTCAACTAAGCTCCAAGGTAACCAAGGCAGAAGTGTGGGTTTGCGAGAGTGCACCCCAGCTATTTGGGAAATGGTGAGCAGGTTTGGCAGCAGCCAGCCATGAGGCAGAGAGAGGGATTTCAGAGCTCTGGAGAGGTAGACCCAGCCTTGGTGGAACAGGCTTGGGCAAAAGAAAAAACATGCAGTCTCAGGATCGATTAGTACTGGGCTGGGAACAGACCAAGACCACCAGGCAGTGCCTAGCCGGTGATAGCATGGATTGTTTTTTGATGTTACATACCACAGATCTGTATGAAAATAATCTGGCCAGGTGGTGGTGGCACAAACCTTTAATCCCAGCACTTGGGAGGCAGAGGCAGGCAGATTTCTGAGTTCGAGGCCAGCCTGGTTTACAGAGTGAGTTCCAGGACAGCCAGGGCTATACAGAGAAACCCTGTCTAGAAAAACAAAAACAAAAAAAAGAAAGAAAGAAAGAAAATAATCTGAAGTTAAATGATGTAAAAAAAAAAAAAAATGGAGATTATTTTGGTATACTACATTCACGCCAAGCCTGGGAATTACATTTTGTAAAAATGAAAACTATTACTTGTTGGCATGGATATGGAGAAGACGGAATAAGAGGTGTTGTATTGTAGTGTTCTAATCAGCTGAGAATATAAAATTCAAATAAAAAGAGTTCCAGACAAATAATAAAAATATTTGGGAGGAATATTAAATATGAAATTCTTTTTGGATATCTACTTGGGAACAAATGTGTAGAGTTCCCCCAGATTCTTGGGTCGAAGCCTAAATCCTCAATGGATGGTATTTGTAGAGTTTCTGAGAAAGAATTGACTCCTGTATATGAAGGGCTCATAAAAAGAATTATTGCCCTGATAGTGAAAACCAAACAAACAAACAACTAAACAGACACATGAATCTCTCGCTTTATGAGTCATTACAACAGCTATGTACAAACCAGGAAGGGTGTTCTCAGTAGACACCAGGTCTGTGGCTGCATTAACTCAGAACCTTATGGTCCTTAGAGCTATGAAAAATATATCATTATACTCCAGCCTGAACTCTCAAGGTAGCTCCTGAAGAAATTGACTGAATGGTTTGATGTACTTTTGGAATAGGAATATTGAAAGGAAGATGAAAGAAAACCCGACCGCCGTACAGAATAGACTACTCCAGCCCATGCGGTTCCAAGGGGGAGAAAGTTTATTCAGGGGAAAGGGCAAAGGTGGGGAGAGAAGTAGAGGCCCGGCCATGACCACGTGGAGAGAGGAAGGGGGGGGGAGGGGACAGAGAGAGAGGGGGTGTAAGAGCGGGGTAAGAGAGTAAGACAGCAAAAGAGCAAGAGAAGAAGAGAGGGAGTAAGAGAGAGAGGAGGGGGCAAGCAGCCCCTTTTATAGTGGATCAGGCTACCTGGCGGTTGCCAGGTAACTGTGGGGAGGAGCATACCTGGCTGTTGCCAGGTAACTGTGGGGAGGAGCATACCTGGCTATTGCCAGGTAACTGGGGATGTGGAGTTTAGACGAAATACTAACAAATATACCTGCTATTTTTCTTGTTTTGTTTTTGTGATCAAAGTACCGTACCTGAACAGCCTAAGGACAGAAGGGTTTACTCCAGCTCATAATATTCATGGCAGCGTGTGTCTATGAAACTTTGGCAGAACATCACGGTTGTGTGAGTGAAGGAGAGATTCTTCGTAATTTTAGACAGGAATCAGAGACAGGAAGATGGCAAGAACCAGGTATCTCCAACTTCCTGCTATGAAAGATCTACTTCTTTATAGTAGGACATACCTTATCAAGTTTCCAGCATCTCCCAATTAGGGTCCAATATATGAAACTTTGTAGAGGTTACTTCTTATCCAAACCTGTAACAACAGGAACTAGAAATACACAATATCTTGAGGATTTGAATGTTATTTAAAACAATGAGATTAGACTAACCAATCAGGCAGAGATTGCCATTGAGCAAAATATGAGAGGAATGTGCTTTAGTGTAGAATTGTTGTCCCCTAACAAACAAAGGTGTTAGGGGCTGACTCTGACTCTGCTGTCTCCCTTTGGGTCCCTTTCTCTTAGCTGGCCTTTCTCTGGTCTCATTGGGAGAGGATGCACTTAGTCCTGCTGAGGCTAGATGTGCCAGAACTGAGGTGGCCATGGGGATGGGCGTTCCCTTCCCAGGAACCTTTATTAACCACACAACTCTGAAAGAAAAAGAAACATTTGGAGAGTTATACCCTTCCAATATATTATTTTCAACCTTTTTATATTTTGAAGCATATTTTTTTTTATTCTGTCAGGTATATAGCTACACTACAAATTTCAGAACTGGGTACTGCATGTAACGTTTACTTCACATGTTTGAAATATGCAATAAGTTCTATATCAGAATAAAATACCAAAGCAACACCCTGTCACGTACACTGGGTATACACATTCATCTATACCAAAACACATTTATGAATATACCACCTTATCAGAGATCCAACAGCTTAACACCAGGAGAAAACACATGTTTCAAGACAGTCCTACATAGAGCAGGTGGCCTTTGCACAGCACACAAATAGACAAAACATCCAACACATAAAAGAAAAAAAAACAAGGGAAAAAATTTTTTTTCAAAAAGAATAAGATACTGTTATGCTAAACCGAAAATTTCAGTTCTTACTCTCAAGTAGTTAATAGCATCAACCAGTCAGGATCTGTTTGCCTAGGTGAGAGAGAGGCTTATCTAAATCCATTCATTGATCTTGTATCTCCCTTAGAGTTCCCACAGGCTGATGCTTTGTCTTTTTCTTCCCCCACCCCTACCTTGATTTACTTACATATTTGCAGCTTCCTTCCCTCCTTTCCTCCAAATCCTACCCTCCCACTCCTCCCCCATCTCACCTTCCCCTTCACAGAGGAGAAGGGAATGTCCACCTTCATCCCCCACCCACACCCCAAGTCCTGGCACATCAAGTCTCTGTAGCATTAAATGCATTCTTTCCCACTGAGGCCAGACCAGGCAGCCCAGCTAGGAGAAAAGGGTCCCAAAGGAAGACAACTGAGTCAGAGTCAGTCCCCTTCTATTGTTAGAGGACCCACATGGAGACCATCCTGCACATCTGCTACATATATGTAGGGGGCTAGGTCGAGCCCATGCACACTCTTTAGTTGGTGGTTCTGTCTCTGGAAGCTCCCAACAAGGGTCAAAGTTAGTTGACTTTGTTGGTCCTCGTATGGTGTCCTTTACCCCTCTGCCCCCTCAATCCCTCCTTCCACACTTCCACAAGACTCCCAGAGCTCTGTGTGATGTTTGGCTGTGGGTCTCTGTATCTGTTTCCATCCACTACTGGATGAAGCCCCTCAAAAGACAGTTATGCTAGGCTCTTGTCTGCAGACATAGCAGAGTATCATTAATAGTGTCATTCAGCCTGGCAGTGGTGGCGCACGCCTTTAATCCCAGCACTTGGGAGGCAGAGGCAGGCAGATTTCTGAGTTTGAGGACAGCCTGGTCTACAGAGTGAGTTCCAGGACAGCCCGGGCTATACAGAGAAACCCTGTCTCGAAAAACCAAAAAAAAAAAAAAAAAAAAAATAGTGTCATTCAGTGTGAGGAAGGTACACTCCACCAGATGGCATTTGATGGACCGTTTATGGATTTGCCTCTTTTCGGGATTTTTTTTCTAGGCGCCAAGAATATTGCTTATGTGAATATTTTTGAAAATTTTTGTGCCCCTAAAATGTGTGCACGTATGCATATAATAACAATCAATAAAAGAGGATGCCATGAATATGAAAGAGAGCAAGGAGGAGTGTATGAGAAGAGAACAGAGGGAGGAAAGGCAAGGGAGAATCTGTGTGATTATATTGCAGTCTCAAAGATAAAAGGAAAAGAAACTGGGGATTTTACAGCCGATAAATTAAGTCATCTGGTTGAAATGACTACAAAAGAGTTGTCTTCAAAGGGACTATTTGTCCTTCAAGCAATAATTAAAGAAAAACTTAGCTCTGTTAGAGCCATTAAATAAAACACGTATCAGCAAATGGATGGCTAAATGTCATCCCTTGCTATCTGTCCAAAGTCAACATCATTCAGTCATTTAGCCTGAGGTCAGTGGACAAGTTAACATCAGTCTGTGTCTTCTGTGTGGCAAGCTAGCAAGCTCTTGGATCTACCAAACACCCACTGGAGGTTCTGCCTGCCTCTGCTTCTACTACAGCCAGTGTTTCTCTCCATAGCCTCTCTCTGCTTCTGAAGACCCCCAAACTCGAGAGACCCTTACTCAAGTCTCAGGAAATCATGGCCACCCACAAACTTGCAAGACACCGTACCTGGATGCAATCAGCAGAGGTTTATTAGGGAAGAGATCTGGCAGCCAACAGTCAAACTGCTCACCCACACAGAGTAGAGTTTGACCCAGCCAGCAAGCTGAGGGGCTCTTTTATAGCACAGGGTAGGGAAAGGGAGGAATTTTCACGTGGTAATACATGATTGTTTGTTTTACAAATTTTGAACATCAGCAGGTTGTAACACTGGGAAGACCTCAAGGGGGGGAGAGGTAACAAGAACAGTGGAAAGTTAGCTAGTTCTTGGAACCACCCAGATGACTTGCATCTTTCTCTGTGGTCAGGAATGTGTCTTCCTGCTTTGGGCCTTCCCCACCCACAGGTGGGTTTTCTTCCCTGAGGCTTGAGGAATGTTGCTCTTCCCCAATGTATCCCGGGGCAGTGAAGGCCTGAAATCTTACATTCAGTTCTGCTTTCTGGAACCTGCATTCTTTTTGCTCAGGTCTCGGGGTAGAGAAAAAGCCTGTATATATTTTATAAAATGGTCTTTATAAAATTTTTCACTCTACACTTCCTCTCCAGCTATCACTGCTCTCCACAGGTCTGCATTCCTCCTACCCCATATACAAGTGCTGGGGTTTCACACACTAAGTAATGCTGTCCTGATAACTCTTTTTTTATGTGAAAATCTTTATTGGATATTTTATTTACATTTCAGATGCCATCCCCTTTTCTCATCTCCCTTCCCTAGAAAACCCCTATCCCATCCCCACTTCTCCTTTGTGCTTTTATACTATTTTTTAATGTTAATCAAAGGCTTTATAAGTTTGGTAATACTCACTATCAATCAGAAGTGTAACCCAATACCCAACCTAGATATATCAACTATCTTTGACTGGTGGGGACATGTAAACATCCACCTCCATGTCCCCCCCCCCCTTGTCACCTAGCTCCTCTTCTCCTTCTCCTCTGCTCCATACTCCTCCCACCTTAACTCTTCCTACATATCACCCTTCCTGTTAAAATAAAACTTTTCTCTTAGAATACAGTTAGAGCATAACTATACCAATTTGTGTCAGTAAGATACAAGATAGACCTAATACCCAGTCCATCATTTTGTTGACTAAACAGAACCTCTGTTGTCCCTCCTAAATAAAAGACTGAATTCTGAACCTGGCTTTTTTTCTTGGCTTTAGAATGAATGTCAGCTGAAAAACATCCTCTCAAACCTTTTCTCTCAAAGTACATGGCTGGGATTGGCTATGAGACTATAAGTCTTCAACCCGTCAGAAATTCAGAATTACTGAGTTAACTGAAATTATGGGAAGCACAAAGCATAGCTTCTAAAACTTAGCCAAATTATAGAGACCACTGAGCACCCGGACAGTCCCTATACTACAAAATGTTAGAGCATTCAATCTTCAGCCTTCTGGCCCAGGATCATCTGACAGACCTAGTGATGCAGAATCATTAAGGGCTGATTACTCTGTCTTGGCAGATATAATCAGTTGACTATTCCACAAGTGTGTCCTTTTCTGGACAGTAATTTGTCTGTAGATGAAAAGAGGCAATTCTTGCCTAGTGGCTATTTCACCATAACTGGAATAACTCCAAAGATGCTCAATTTCTTCTTAGAATCCAAGACAGGAAGCTGTCAGGAGCAGACAGGTCTCTAATCAAAATGGACATTAATAGAGAAATGTTTGTAATGTCAATTCTATGGACTTCTGATGGTTTGAAAACCAACTATCCATGTAAGGGAATCTGGACTATTGTTTGTTAACTCCTCTCAGCTAAATAAAATATAGAAAACACCCTAATAATAAACTTAGAGTCATGAATTTGCTATAGGCCCTTAACTCACAGGCTAACCATCTCAAATCAGTTTAAAAAGTTAAAGAAGGACTGGGTCTAAACCTTGTATTCCTAAATGTGTTATACAGGCGCAATGCCTATGAGAGTAACAATATTCATCTCACTTTTGTATCAATAAGAAGCTCGTACCAATGGAAACCTTAAATTTGAAATCAAAGTAAATTTTGTACCATTTAAGAAATTATAACTTCATCTTAATAACAATTATACATATTTCTATCAATAGGTTATGGCTATGAAATAAATCCTAGCTAATCCTCCCTGTTCCAACAAAACCACTACTTTTCCCTAGAAAGACAACTCAATATTAACCATCTCAGTCCCCAAGCCAGGGAATAGAAGCGCCAACTCTTCATTAACTTCTTCAAGCTGATTATGGGCATTGAGATATTAGATGAGGGGCAGGGAGAAGAGTAAATTGATAAGCCTCTGACGTCTGTGTCTTCACCGCAACCCGCTGCAATTCCAGGACATCAGAGGTTCAAGCAGGTCTGTTCAGCTAACTTGATGAGTAGACACACCAAGGCTGTGTATTCTGCAATATACAAGTCTCAAAACAAATTTTAGTATCAAGATAATTTTTGTTCGAATTCTGGAATCTAGTCTTCTGGCAGCCTGCCTCTGTCATGTCTAATCCATATAATTCTGGGAGTTTCTATGAGGGTGTACTACCACCATCCTCCCATTTTCATCTCCCTGCTCTTAAATTCCCCAACACTAGGGAATACAAACTTTCAGGCACCAAGGCCCTCTACTTCCACTGATGCCTAACCCCTTACCCCATCCCCCCTCCTCCAATTACTATGAGGATGTGCTCCCACCATCCTCTCATTCCCACCTCTCTGCTCTTGAAATTCCCCAACACTAGGGAATCCAAACTTTCAGGTACCTAGGCTGTCCACTTCCATTGATGCCTGGCAAGGCCACCCTCAACTACCTATACAGGTGGAGCCATGAGTCCCTCCCTTTGTGTTCTCGGGCTGGAGATTTTAGAATGGCTACTCCAGCTTGTTTCTTAGGGCCATTTGTTGAAAAATTGTTTTCCAGCCTTTTACTCTAAGGTAGAGTCTGTCTTTGTCACTGAGGTGGGTTTCCTGTATGCAGCAAAATGCTGAGTCCTGTTTATGTATCCAGTCCATTAGCCTATGTGTTTTGATTGGGGAATTGAGTCCATTGATGTTAGCAGATGTTAAGGAACAGTGATTGTTGCTTCTTGTTATTTTTGTTATTAGAGGTGAAATTATCTTTGTGTGGCTACCTTCTTTTGGATTTGTTGGAAGAGGGTTACTTTCTTGCTCTTTCTAGGGTATAATTTCCCTTCTTGTATTGAAGCTTTCTGCTATTATCCTTTGTAATGCTGGGTTTGTGGAAAGATATTGTGTAAATTTGGTTTTGTCATGAAATATCTTGGTTTCTCCATCTATGGTAATTGAGAGTTTTGCTGGGTATAGTAGCCTGGGCTGGCATTTGTGTTCTCTTAGGATCTGTATGACATCTCTCCAGCATCTTCTAGCTTTTATAGTATCTGGTGAGAAATCTGGTGTAATTCTGATAGGTCTGCCTTTATATGTTACTTGGCCTTTTTCTCTTACTGCTTTTAATATTCTTTCTTTGTTTTGTGCACTTGGTGTTTTGATTATTATGTGATGGGAGGTATTTCTTTTCTGTTCTAGTCTATTTGGCGTTCTGTAGGCTTCGTGTATGTTTATGGGCATCTCGTTCTTTAGATTAGGGAAGTTTTCTTCTATAATTTTGTTGAAGATATTTATTGGCCCTTTAAGTTGGAAATCTTCACTCTCATCTATACCTGTTATCCTTAGGTTTAGTTGTTTCCTCATTGAGTCCTGGATTTCCTGGACATTTTGTGTTAAGAACTTTTTGCATTTTGTGTTTTCTTTGACAGTTGTGTCAATATTTTCTATGGTATCTTCTGCACCTGAGATTCTCTCTTCTATCTCTTGTATTCTGTTGGTGATGCTTATGTCTGTGACTCCTGATTTCTTTCCTAGGTTTTCTATCTCCAGGGTAGTCTCCCTTTGAGATTTCTTTATTGTTTCTACTTCCATTTTTATGTCCTGGATGGTTTTGTTCAATTCTTTCACCTGTTTGGTTGTGTTCTCTTATAATTCTTTAAGGGATTTTTGTGTTTCTTCTTTAAGGGCTTTTACCTGTCTACCTGTGCTCTCCTCAAATTCTTTGAGAGTGTTATTTATGGTTTTCTTAACATCCTCTATCATCATCATTAGAAGTGATTTTAAATCTAAATCTTGCTTTCCTGGTACTATGGGGAATTCATGACTTTCTTGTGTGGGAGAACTAGGTTCTACTGATGCCAAATACTGTAGGTTGCTGATGCTTATGTTCTTGTGCTTGCCTTTTGCCATCTGGATCTCCTTAGTGCTACCTGCCCTGTCTCTAACTGGAGCCTGTCTTTCCTATTATCTTGGTTTTATCAGAACTGTGTGGGGTGGGTGTTACTACTGGGGTAAGAGGTGAGGCCCAAAATCTGCTCAGTGCTTCAGGCCAGGAGTGACTTCCTGGGTCCTAGTGGGTCCCAGTTACTCCCTGTGCGGAGCGGGCATTGCTTTCGCTTACCTAAGATAATGCCAGCGTTAGAGCATCTGGGAGGCCTGCTTCCTCTGGATCCTTAGAGATTGGGGGCAGTGCTGCTGCCTGGGATCTGCTCAGTGCTCAGGCCCAGACCAGAAGGAACCCCCTGATAACTCTTTATCAAGGGAGATTTTACCATCATCTCTAGATGTCCTTCCTGGATTGTTTCATAAGAATTTGAAAACTCTGCATTGGAATTAACTATTTTCATTCACCCTTTGCTCCCTGGTGCTCTGTATACAGAGCAGACAGAGGTTTATCTGTTCATGACTGAGCTTTCAGTGTTTGACATTGGTAGAATACTTCATAAATATAAGGCTAACTAAGGGGCAAATAAGATATTCATTATTTTCCTTTTTACAACTTACATTTTGTGCCTCAGAATAAATAATAGCCAGGGACAAACATAATGGCTTATTCCAGAGCTCCCCAGTGGATTCCAGGTCCAGTGAAGATATGGCACATTTGTTATCTATTATTTATAATTGTTATTGCACTTTTCAAAATCTTGAAAAAGGAGCCCATTTTTCACTCGATTTATGAAAAAAATATATGAGAAACATTTGCAGTAAGGAGGAGTGATTCGTACTTATTGCATGAAAAAAAATGAATGATATGAATAAGCTTTCTCTTTTCAAGAAAATAATAGTCACTAATTACCTCTAGACTTAAAAAGACACAGCATTCAATTAAGTACAATATGAAGTGCTCTGGTGAAAGGAAGACAGGATTAGGAGCTTGATTGGACTCCTACATTTTTATTTATAAATAAATTCCTGCTAACCTTAGATAAAATTGTAACTTACTAACACCACAAAAGAATGATGCAATTAAAGTCACACAGTATTCACATATCCCACCCTCACTAATATAGAGTCCAGTCACTTCTGCATATTAAAGGATTCATGGGATGGACTGTGAGATAATTTAGTGGGTAAAGGTGCTACCAACAAGTCTGATGAGTGAAGTTAGGTACCCAGGACTCACTTGTTGGAAGGAAAAAATTCATTCATAAAACTTGCCCTTTTGACCTCCACACTCATGCTTTGTCACATGTGACCCTAAATATGTATTGATATATAATATATCAGTATATAATATATTATTATATAAATATACTTTATGTAAATTATATTAATTTATATAAAAATATAAATATTATATATGAATATATATTAGAATATATAAATATATATCAAATCATATATATACATATATATGATTCAATACCCTGAGATGGCAGCATAGCTCAGTGGTAGCGTGTTTAACAGGTAGAGTTCCCTGAGTTTTATTCCCAATAGTGCAAACAAAGATTCATTATCATCAAGTCTTAATGGTTTACACAAAATCCCTGTTTCAGAGTCTGTATTCTTGCAATTTTGGAAACTTAAAGTGATAACTTCTTCTAGAAAAAGAAAGAGAAAAAGAACAGCAAACAACGTAGGAAAAAAAGCCCAGCTACAAACCAATGAGCAAACAAAAAGGGTTTGGGAACAGGGACAACAGAGCAAGTGGCAAAAGTTTTTGTGTTAACTCTTCAGTAATAGAAGGCACTCTCCAAATTCTGTCATTGAGTAAAGTGACTTTTATGGGATTTGCTTTAGTTGATGTCATAAAATATTAAAATAGAATGTTTGCTAAGTTTTCCATACACTTTTCTGTATATGTTTCATCTTTTTTGTATATGCCATAGCATTTACCTGAAGGCATAACGTCTGGGCCTTGAAGAGCTAACCACTTTGTTAAGTTAGTTGAGAGCTAATCATTGTGAGGGTGTAAGAGGAGAACCTGGGCTTGTTGCTAAAATGCTATTTGCTGCTATACCGGAAATAAGTTCAAGGAAAGAACGTGGCACAGTCGTCCCGACACAGCAAGCATTTCAAACACAGCCAGTGGAACTTGCCAGTGGTTTCCACTGGGAATGAGGCTAAGTGACTGAGGTGGAAGTGCGTGAAGTGTGTCAACCTGAGAAGGCGGCAGAGGATACAAGATGTAGGGATGAAAGATGGGTAAAGAGATGAGTCAGAGAATAAAGGCATTGGTCCTCTCTGAGATGTGGGGCAATGAAAGTAATGGGTTCATTTTATTACCGTTACATTTATTCATTTGTGTATATAGTAGATAGTATCTTCATTCACATTCTATAGTATCTATAGAATGGTCAGAGGACACATTGTATAATACGCATAGAATTGACTATTGCAAGAGTCAGTTATCTTCTTGTACTGTATGCCTCCTACAGAGTGTAGTCTATGCTGGCAGTTACCTTGATACACTGAGCCATCTTGCTGGCCCAGCAGCAGACTGTTAGTTAGTTTCATAAATGAGGCAGATGCAGAAGAACATGAATCACAGAGGGGAACTGGCCATGCATGAGGCAGATTAGATAGAATCTTGTAATGCAGGCTATGGTTATTTATCACAAACTGAAGCATAGCTATACAGATGTCCCTGGAGTCTGGGAGCATGTTGTCCTGCAGGAGTTTCTAGCCATGGCTATCCTGTGGCAGTTTAGAAGGATGTTGCATATTCTGGACATATAACATGTCACATAGGTTGACCCGCCTGAAGGAATAGCTTACCTGTCCACATGGATTACATACTGAACCATGATTACCGGGTATACTTATTATATTACCAAAGTCCAGTGAGCACCACTTTCTTGTGTCCCTTCAACTCTAAGGCACAGTCTAGACTATCTGGTAACTTGCCAAGGCCCACCCTGTTATCTAATCAGTAACAGACAGTAGCTTAGGTACAGGCTGTGTCTGACAGACAGATACAGTTCGTCTCAGCCTGAAGACACCCCCCCCTCCATAGAATAAGATCAGAGAAGTCTCTTGACACCTTTCACAAGTTAGATAGGTAACATTTAATGTATTTCTTTACATTTAAGACATAAGATGCCTAAAAATAGAATAGTTAAGTTTATTGACTTAAATAAATTAACTTTTATCATTATTACACCCCCAAGGCCTCCCCCACATACACAAAATGTCTTTTACTCTCAGAAAGTACAGGTACATGTCAGAAAATGGCAGGTTCAATACAGAATACTTCCTTCAATCTCTTGATATCAGGCCATACTTGATTCCTTAACACTAATAGTTTGAACATTCTATAACTAGTTTCTAATTGAATTATGTTTTCTTCTCCGAAGGCAACTGATCGAGAGGGAGACCCAATCACATATGCCATCGAGAATGGAGACCCTCAGCGAGTTTTTAATCTTTCAGAAACGTAAGTTGCAAGGGAATGATTTATACTTAATCACCCCTCCTCACCATTAATGTCAAACAACATGCTGTTAGCAAGAGGACAGACTTTCAGCTGTTTGTAGTTTTATTTTATATTTTTTTCTATGAATGTTAATGAGCTCTGGTGGTAATTCTAAACTAAAAACCTTTCCCCGGAGACTATTTGTTTATCTTAAACAATTGCAGGAAGTAAAATCCACTGAGGTGGAAAAATTTCACTCACAGGCAAATCCTGGGACTAATTAGATGCCTGTAAAGTTGTCAGCTGTTCATGGTGACTAGGGGCGTTTCTTTAAAGAGTACAACATAACTCATTCATTCGAAGGGAGGCTTGGCAACCAAGTTTGTTACATCACATCTAAGATGCAATAAAATCAAAAACACCATTTTGACCTTTCTGTTTTCAACATATCAGAGATGCTCACGTCACTGGAGATGACATTTGAGAAAGTGGTTAATGTACAGCCATCACTTGCTTCTACTCTGCCCCTTGATGACAGTGAGGTTGATAGACTTTCTAAAGAGCAGAATGATGTTCTGGGTCTATTGCCAGTGTCCTCTCTCACTGAATGAAAGCAGTGTTAACTTAGTTACAATAGGATAGCCACTGCCTCTGTCTCTAGAACATGTGGTTATTAATCAAGTGGGTCATGTGTGGGTCTATCAGTCCTACAACAAAACAATTTAACACAGAATAGAATTTTATGAGAAAGAGTCAAACTACTTCAGAAAGCCGTAGGTAGACAGTTAACAGTTTCTCCCACTTCTCTGGATTTAAAAGATGGATACATAATCTCTACTTAACAATAGAAAGTCTTAGCTATTTGACATTTCCTCAGCAGATACATTGAAATCATAAATTGGACACAGTTTGTAATTGCCATTAAAAAAATGTAACCATGTAAAAGGCTGTTTACTGAAACTGTGGTAGTGCTATAAGGTAACAATCTACACCAAGATTGGGAGAGAACTACAAATCCAGAAACACCCTATCTCTTAGCAAAGAGGGCTAGAATTCATCCTACCAAGAGAGCTATCCTCTCAGCTAGTGAGTTTTGGACACAGTGAGAAAGAATGAAGTCCAATCTTCATACCATTCTTAAAACTTAATTGAAAATGGGTTGCAGATCAAAGCACAAGAAGTAAGACTTCAGAACTCTTAGAAGAAAAATTTTACCCTATAAATTAGGCAATGTGATGTCTACATATATAGCACAAAATTCCCAAAGGCTCCCTTTGGAACTCATCCACAAATTTAAAAAATATGTCTCAAGAGGCACCATCCATTGAAATGAAAGGCCACCTACAAAATTATATAAAATACTTTAATTAATGTAAATGATAATAATCATATATCAAAAATGCATACAAACTCAAAAGGAAAAAGAGAAAGAACCTTATTTATTTGTTTATTTCTATAAAAATAAACAAAGATTTGAAGAGACACTCTTCTCCCCACCTTTAATCTCTCATCCTCCCCTCTGTGTGTGTGTGTGTGTGTGTACACGTGCAGAAATGATAGATGGTAGTCAATGAGCACATGAAAATATAGCAAATAAAAATTAAAGCTATAAAGATGTAAGAGGATTTTCCATCCAGTTAAAAAGTATATGAAGAGCAAGCAAGAGCCAGAACATAGAGATGCCGGTGTCCTCACAGGTTACTATGTAGAATACATGCTTTAGAAAGCTAGGAATTTTCTCCACATGTTAAAAATAACATAGCCACGTAACTAATCAATTATCTCCATGTCTACTCAGCAGAACTAAAGTTGTACCATTGTGTTAAATATGAAAATAATCATCATTGCAAACATATATACAGACAGCATAAAAACAGCTCACATGTCCCTCCACAAATGAGTAAGCAATGTTGTTAATCTACACAATGAGTTATTATTCATAGATAAAAGGGAATGAACAGCTGGGACACAATTCAGTACAGACATACTTTGAAAACACATTTCTAAGTGATATACGCCAGTAATTGATCCAAAATTATCAAACACTTCTATTTCTATTTTTTGAAGTACACCAAATAGGCACATGCCTGCATGTGAGCACACACACATACACACACACACACACACAGACATACAAACACACAGACACAAACACACACCATCACAGACACACATACAGACACACACAGACATAGACACACACAGACATAGACACATACAGACAGACACAGACACACAGATACACAGACACACAGACACACACAGAGACACACAGACATGGACAGACAGACACAGACACACAGACAGACACACAGAGACACACAGACATGCGCAGACACACATACACACACACAGACAGACACATGCAGAGACACACAGACATGCGCAGACACACATACACACACACAGACAGACACACGCAGAGACACACAAACATGCACAGACAGACACACACACAGAGACACACAGACATGCACAGACAGACACAGACACACAGACAGACACACACAGAGACACACAGACATGCACAGACAGACACAGACACACAGACAGACACAGACACACAGACAGACACAGACACACAGACAGACACACACAGAGACACACAGACATGCACAGACACACATACACACACATACACACAGAGACACACACAGACACACAAACATGCACAGACACACAAACACACACAGAAACACACACAGAAACACACACAGAAACACACACACATGCACAGACACACAAACACACACAGAAACACACACACACACACACACACACACACACACACACACACACACACACACACACGACTCCTGGGGCGGGAATCCGAAAGTGACGAGAGTGAACAGGATCCATTTATAGAATGACTCCTTTTGTCTCTCTATTTAGCAGATGTATCTGCTCCCCTTTGGTCGGTACAATGTTACACTATACACACAGACAACAATGTGTTTACTCTTTCATTAGTGGGTATTTGAGTTCAATTTATCCCTTTTGGTTATCGACACTGTGGTGAATATAGATGTGCATCCAAGTACATGAGTTGGGCTTGTTTGCTTTGACTGTATACACAGACGTATAATTGCTGGGACATATTGTAACTCAGTTTCTTAATTATTTGAGAAATTGCTAAGTGCTCTCATCAGGGTCTGAATCATTGTACATCCTCAGCACCAAGTTACAAGTTTCTGAATCATTTTGCATTCTCACTAGCAATATAGGAGGATTCTAGCCTCCCCATTGATACTGCCAACAATGAATTTTCTTCTTTGATTATAACTATGGGTAGGTGTGGAGTAATAGTTCTTTGTGGCCCTTTTTTGCATGTCCTGCATGGATGAATTGTGAAGTTGAATACCTCCATGATCCCATTCTCTGGATACTTTCCTTGGGAAACCATTGGCTCAGAACCTTTGTTTCTTAACCGGGTTCTCTCTTGCTTAGTTATGTGAGTCCCTAAGAGTTCTGAAACCACATGCTTGCTGGATATAAAAAGTCAAAGCATTTTCTTCTTCTTTATCACCTTCCCACTTCATTGATGGTACTTTGTGATGCAAAATTTTATGCTTTTGGTAAAGTCCAATATAATTACTGTACTTCTGCTTTGTGTATATCTGGCGTCTTCTCCAAAAATGCCACTGCTGAATCCAAGTCATAAATGTTGTCCCTGATGCTGTCATAGGAGGCTCCTTTAGTTTCATTTCCTACAATTATAAAATTAATACATTAATTTATTAATAATTAATAATTAATAATTGAACAATTAGAATAATTATAATAAATATAATACCTTTTAATAATTGAATACCTTTAAGTAGTATCCTTCAAATCTATTGTATAGAGTTCAGTTTTCATACAACCGTTGATTTACAATACATGTGCCTGTTGAGTGGTTTTGATACCTTTTCTGAAACCTTCCTGTAGACATAACAACTCATTCTGGAGACTCAGTTTTGTTCATTGGATATTCCAGTCCTCTTTTTGATGCTCAAACCATCCTGTAAACTGTGTGCTGGATTCTTCTCCTAGGATCCTGAGGCTTAGTTGTGCTTTGTGTCTAGTGTCAGGCGCTTTCTGACTTTCGGTCATTTTAAAGAATGCCTGGTGCTTTTCTTCCTTTTATGAGTTCTGAGTTCAAGCAAGTGACGTGCTGAATACCATCCCTTAGGGCAGCCGGCAGCTTTAGATAAGACAGCTACAATTCTTCATGAACAGATAAAGGTATATACATAAGTAGTCTGGAGCATAACTTCCCTTTATGCTCTCAAGACCAACGGTTCTCAACCTATCTAATGCTATTAATTAAAACCTTTTAATACAGCTCCTCACGTTGTGGTGATCTCCAACCATAAAATTATCTCCTTTGCTACTTCATAACTGTGATTTTGTTATTGCTAGGAATTAAGTAAAGATCTGATATGCAGAATTATCAATACGCAACCCCTGCGAATGGATCATTTGAACCCTAAAGAGGTCGAACCCACAAATTGAGAATCATTGTTCAAGACCAATATGAGCCAGAAAGATTAGAAGAAGAAAAAAAAAAAGCTCTCCCATTATTGTTAACTTATCTTTTTCTCTTTTGTACCTTCATTTGGATTCTGTAAATATTTGTATTTACAGAATTGAGTATTTGTCATAGTCCCATCCAACTTGAATCTGACTCTGGCTGCTTAAAGCTTTGATGTTCTGTGGGAGAGGTACCATCTTGGTATTGCCTCCTTCATCACACTGACTGCCTTCAACTTATGAATGGTGTTTTCAGTTCTGGGAAACTCAGTTAGCACTATCAATGGGGTTATCAGAATCAAATGCTCATGTACCATACAAAGATATTTATTTATTTATTTATTTATTTATTTATTTATGCACTCCTGGTATGGATAGTGTTTCCTGGCCTCTTAGCCTCCACGAGCAGTTAGTGGGAATGTTCCTCCTTCCCAGCTTTATCATGAGGGATGTTCATGTGTTCCATGGACACATCCTTCTGCTCTGAATACTCAAAGACGCTATCTACCTTTCATTCTCCTTGCCAAGCATCAAGCATTCCCCACACCATAATCTGCCTCCACCATTTAGTCAGAAGGCATATAGCACTGCTTCATCTCTGTTGTGTTTTATAAAAGAGAAAGAAAGAAAGAGAGAGAGAGAGAGAGAGAGAGAGAGAGAGAGAGAGAGAGAGAATGGGAGTAGAGACCAGCCATGAGCACCATGAGAGAGGGGGGGAAGGGATGAGGAGGGAGAAGGGACAAAGAGGGAAAAGGGAAAAGAGTAAGAAGAGCAAGAGAAGAGAGAGAGGAGGGGGCAAGTAGCCCCTTTTATAGTGAGTCAGGCACACCTGGCTGTTGCCAGGTAACTGTGGGGCGGAGCCTAGAAGGAATGCCAACATTCTTTACCATCATATAAATAAGAGGAAAAATAGTTATTTATGTAAAAACTGGCCCAAGACAGAAAGTCTAGTCACTTTCTAACTTCACGCCCAAGGCGAGTTACAGAGGAGAAACAGGAAGTATAACCACCTAAAGCAGAACGAGACCAGAAACGATTCATTTTTCTCTCTGTTGAACATGGCTAAGTTGACAGACAGACTTCCCATTTCTTAAGTTGTTTCTAAGTGCATTTGAAAAGCCAAAACTGCCTTCCTTTTCTCTTGGAGTGTTATGACGGGATGAGATTCCCTGAAACATCTGCAGTGTCCAGCGTTGATGTAAACCTGAGTGAGTATTGCGAATGTGCTCTGGAGGTAGATTCCAGTATTTTTTGACGAAACAGTTTTCAGTCAGTGTTCTGCAGTGCTGCCTTATACCCTGAGAGCTTCCAGAGTCCGTATCATCAACAGAAATTCAACCGGATGAGTGAGCGTGTTCCTGGCTTCCATTTATGCCTTTGACTGTGCTCACTGCCCCTCTTAATGGGTATCATATAAATTCCAGCCTCAGAATCAAAGCGCTTAAGTCAAAACAGACCCTATTTATCAGTCAAAAGCTAACTAGGTTTATCTACTTGATTAAAATCTCACTGTTTTATTGCGTTAAGGTAAACGCTCTTTATAGAGGGCGCTGGGTGAAAATACCATTTGCAACATCTAGTGTAAAACCCCAAAACACACGTTGAGTGTATTTTGAAATCTAATTTGTTAAAAATATTACATTGGAGAGAAGTATACAGAGGAGACACTTATTCTGGGTAATAAAGGGGTACGAGTAAATAATTCTAAGAAATGAGAATATGTTCAAGTATTGTTTGTAACTTATTATGCATATTTTGAAAATCACCCTAAATTTCAGAAAAATAAGAATATCATATAATTTCTAGTATGTCCACAAGCATTTATTTATAATTATTAAATGAGCAAGTGAGCACTAATTATAATCTACTATAAAGAATGTAAACTACACAGTATAATTCTTTCTTACAAGACAGTTGTAAACGAACATGTTTATGAAAATAACAAGAAATATTAATAATTTGTTACATAGTTCTACAGATTTAATATAATCTTTGAATTACGTGATTTTTGCATGAGTTCTGTTAGTGGGATGTGCAAAGGAAAGTGAGCTTTATCGTAGCACTTGTCAAAGGGAAAGAAAGCCTTCCACCTCTAGCATGAGCGGTTTGCAATGAATGGGAAAACAGTGTGTGCTCTTTATAAAGGACAACCCCTTCACTGAGAATTATGGTGTTGCCTGGAAACAAAAGAGCATTTATTTTGAAATGGTGACACGCGCGGCAGGCATCTTTCTCCCAGGAATGAATTAGGCGTGGTGATTTCGTTTTTGCTTGATTTTTCCACTAGAATGTGGAGAATCATCACTGTGATCCCATCCAGGTTTACAGTTTCCTGTTATTGCTAAGAATCTCAACATGAGTCCTAGAATCCCACTTCAATACTCAGTTTATGATTATAGAGAGTGGATAAAAAAAAATCAAAAATAGCTCTTCCCAATAGACCGCCCTCTTCTGCTTTAGACATATATAAGAGAAAACGTACAATTTTTATTAGTGGGGAGGAATGGCAACCAATGGGAGAAGGGGACAAGCTAAGGTAAGGGGGCGAACAAGAGTGAAGGGGAGAGGTGGAAGTGGGAAATGGGGGTGGAAGGAGGAAGATGAAGGTGATGGGGGAGGGGGAGGATAGAGAAGAACAGATCTGCAGGGATCATCGTCGTATCCAATTCAGAAAAATAAATGTTTACTTAACACCACTTTTTGTTTCTTTCTGCCTCTAGCACAGGGATTCTCAGCCTAGGGAAGGCTCTAGACCGGGAGAGCACGGACCGCTACATCCTCATCGTCACAGCCTCAGATGGCAGGCCGGATGGAGTAAGTGTTACTACAGGGGCGGGGAAGCTAAAGAGTCCCGTATTCCTACGTATTCCTACATCTCTAAAACATGTGTTACAGCCATAGTGGCCTTACTCACCTAGAATGAAATCCTTTCTCAAAGGCCTTTCTTAACAGATGTACGCACACTCTGAAACTGCCCTGGTACCTCCACCTTTGATGTGAGGAAAGGACCCTTGTGATCACACTCTTACTATCTGTGCAACTCACAGGGAACCTGAACTGAGATTTTTTTTTTCTCTAGCAAGCATCGCACCGGGTCAGTCAGAGGCAGCATCACGGGGCATTCTGAGGCTTTCTGGGTTGAACATTCTCCTTTGAGCATGACTTTTGCAGAGACAGTAGAGTAACAGATTGTATGGATAAATACATTTAAGTGCATAGGGAATTAGGACATTTGAGACATAGAATTGACCACGGATTACTCGGGATTTAACAAAACCTGGATGATGTCCCCCTCCCCCCCCCTTAAGCTGCCCATAACTTTAGAGAGGTAAATTCCATTTCCCACTTTTTCTAGATGTACTCGTCAGTCTTAAGAATAAATAAATTGATTTCATTAGTTCACAATTCTTTTCATTTGCTTGCTTTGTTTCTTTCTTTTCTTCTAAACTTAGGTGTTTGAACCTAGAGCCTGGCCTGAGCCTCTACCACAGATCACAACCACAATAGTCTGGAATTAAACCTCATTTGTCTATGTTCTTTCAATGACTTTGGTCACAGCTTCCAAATCAGTATTTGAAAGCCTTGTAGTGTTTCTGACACTGGTAGTAATTTTTTCACTATTTTTTTTGTTTTTGTTTCTATTTTATTTTTGTCTCTCTCTCTCTCTCTCTCTCTCTCTCTCTCTCTCTCTCTCTCTCTCTGTGTGTGTGTGTGTGTGTGTGTGTGTGTGTGTGTGTGTGTGTTCACAGATGTGTGTGCATCTGTGTGATTGCACATAAGTACACAAGTGCAGGGCAGAGGTCAACCTCAGGCCTTGGCTCAGGAGCTGTCTCCCTTGTTTTCTGAGGCAGAGTCTCTCACTGGGAACTAGGATTTCAGATTAAGATGGCTGACCAGTAAGCCCCAAGGATCTGTCAGTCTCAGTACTCCTAGCACAGGGGTGCCAAGATGCAAACATACAAGCTCATAGCACCATGCTCAGCTTATGGGTTCCTCATGCTTGCAACACATAGAGTTCACACACAAAGTCATCTCCACAGCCCTTGTTTCTGGCTGCTTTAGTCAACTGCTTGTGTGTCAGCTCAACAAAGTTGCTAGAAACAGTTCTGAACCCATGAGATAAATACATGAAGGTCAGCCAGTTCAATAGTAATTTACCGTAGTTTCCTTGAAATGATTTCTTTGCTCTAGATTATATGGCTCTTAGGATGAGCATAAAAGGATGCGTTTCTAACATTTAAATCCAGGGTATTGCTGAGAAAAAAATTTGCCAAGATGAAAAGCATGTCAAATTAATATTTAATATCATAACCTTCATAAGAAATAAAACTAGTGATAATTGGTCATAAAAAACTCCCCTAAAAACAATTTGGACTTTTAAAAGAGTCTAATAAGTATTATGCAGGAAGTAAAATGTACATTTCAAAGAATATGAGATAAAAGGAAGACTAGAGGAAGATTGATTTTATGCACAGAACATGTCTGATTTGTAGCGTGCCGGTGTTACATGAAGGTGCAGGAGTCAGAGCCTCTAGAAGAAACCTGGAACTTGACTAATGATTAGACATTACTGAGTCTCCTGACCAGCTAATTGCTGAGACGGGGTGCTCAGGAAAAGAAGGAGGAGTTGTTTAAATAACTAATTAAAGGGTATAATTAAAGTGAAGTGACATTCAGGTATAGAACATTCGGATACAGGAAGAAGCAAAGGGCATACATAGCCTTGGGGTAAGTCACATAGTCAGTTGGAAATTACCAGCCATGGATATTTAAGGTCTAGCCTTAAAAATAAAACGCCTTAGACAAGGGAAGAGATGAAGAATAGCTAGCATGTTCAGTGTCTGGACCATGCACTGTCTACTAAGCATGGCGCCGCCACCCATTCAGTGTGTGTGTGTGTGTGTGTGTGTGTGTGTGCGTGTGTGTGTGTAAATAAACAATAGGTGGGGAGGGTTGTGCACATGAACACAGATCCTGAGGAGTCCAGAAAAGAGTACCGGATGCTCTGGTGCTGAAGTTACAAAGTAATAGGCAAGGCTGAACTGTCCTATGTGATGCTGGAGCTGAAGTCAGGACCTTGCCAAAAGCAACAAATGTTTTAAACCGCTGAGACTTTTTTCCAGAGCTTGGAAATTTTTACAGGAGACTGTGTAGCCAGTACCTGAAGAACAAATGATATGATATATCCTAATATATTCTGTGGTCTTAATAACACCTTTTTATTTAAAGTTTTTAACTTAAATCTTTTGCACAGCCATAATAAAAAAATCTAAATAATCATGAAATTTAAAATAAATAAATAATGAACATGAACCAGCAGTTTTAATTTTAAAAAACCGGTTAGGCTTTAATTAAATAAAAAATAAGTTAAAATTAATTTGTAGAAAATAAATTGCCAGGGTAAGGGCTTTCGTTGTTGTTTGTTTTGTTTTGTTTGTTTGGGTGGGTTTTTTTTGTGAAATTTTCCTATCTCCTTGAATAGTGTTGGTAAAACAGAGTCTCCTCACACTGTATTTCTTGTTGCTAATTTTGAAGAGGATGTTCTTAAAATTTAATTTGACTTTCTTCTAATTTTTCTTTTCTGTCTTCATTCGGAGTAATTAAAAACCTTAGGAAGCTACCTATAGTTTATTATTATAAATATGTGGATTTCATTAGCCGTCACAGGCATAAGTCATTTCACATATTAGTAATTACATCCATTTAGAGTTCCTACTTATTTATGAGCTTGGCAAAGTGTAGCTAGAATGGGTTTCGATGGAAAGCCTTGTGTGTGTTGGTATTTATGCAGTTACACTTTATGGCATGTGCTTCCAGGAACAGCTTTCTCGGTCCTGAGACCTTTGATTCTGTTTCCCTTTAAAGGGTTTTACAATTACTCTGTCCTTTAAAGAAATGTTTACATAACATTTCTTAATTCTGAACTAAGCCTGGTCCAACAAAACCAAACTAAAACAAAACTTGATTTGAAAATCTGGGCAATCAATCAGTATTACAGGTTCATGGATATGGTCACCACAGATGTCTCTTCCTTTCTCTATGACCATCCTTCACGTGCATAAAGTGGCTTCACAAGCCACCTAGAGTAGCTTGACATGTCAGGGGTGAGGTGAGGAGGGAGACCTTGTACTCTGCCTCTCATCCTTCCAAATCTCTCCTTTCATCTCCAGATGGACCTTTTCTCTGTCCCATCATTAGCAACGACACTCTGTTCCTGAGCTGTCTTCCTTGAAAAGTCTTTTAGCTCAATAACAGGAAGAATTTTTTTTTTTCTAAATCACAAAGGAAATCCAGTGACCTCGATAAGACTCCTCTGGCTCTTGGTCCCGGAGTTTCAAGAGGTTTGCTGTTAAACACAACACTATTTCACACTGCCGTGACATATACTCTCTAGGCCGGGTGCCCACGGCTGACTGTGCACTTTCCTTGTTTATTGGCATAAGAAAAATCTAACTCTTACATCATACATCCTAATTCCCTCAGCCATTAAAATTCCATATTTACAACACAGAATTTCCAAAATAAGAATAAACTTTTTGTTTATTTAGACGCAAGGACTGTGTCTGTATAAGTAGTTTTTGTTTTCTTTCCTGGACATTATTGTAGTTCATTGGCTTTACAGCTGGGTAAAACTTCCCATGGCTTTCTCTCCATTAGTAGCTTAAATAGCAACTTCTGATCCTGCAGGAGCTAGGCCTCACAGACGAGGCTTTCAGATCACTTCCTGGGTTGGGGATGGAAGCATATGTCCACTTTCCCTTTCAGGTATAGAATCCCGTCTGGTGCAAACCAGAGCAAACCCTGTGCATACTGCCAATCTCTGTGAGTCACTACTCTTCCAAGGCCCGTGTTGAAAATTTATAGTGTCTTCAGCAATGGGGTCCGACCCTCAGGTTTGGGGTCACAAAGAACAATGACAGTAGCCTATATTGCTTTGTACTCTTCTTGTTAGCTCACCAACAACTGGAAGGGAGGTTCCCCATGCTTGCAACTAAAGGTTTTGGTTTTGTTGTTGTTGTTGTTGTTGTTGTTGTTGTTGGATGATCTATGGCTCTGGGGACAGGGCATTTTTCCTCAGTTTAAATGTTCTTATAAATAATGTATTTGTCAACATTTTTTTCAAACATTCTTACAGATATTTATGCCTTCTGCCCCCTACCTATGTATTTACCTCCATACCCCCCCTCCCAGGTTAAAGTCCCCCCTTTTCCTATTTCTCCCTTCATAAAGCCCAGGTCCTACTGTCCTCTTCTCTAGAGATCCTTCTCTATACCCTCACCCCAGTGACCCCATTTTACTTTCATGGCATCTGCAGAGTTACTTCAGGCCATATATGTACATATAACGTTCAGAGTTGGGCACAACAAATAAAAAGGCTTTTTTCCCTCTGGGTCTGTGTTAACTCAGTATAATATTTTTTAGATCTACCTCCTTGTCTTCAATGTTCACGGTTTCATTTTTCTTTACTGCTGGATAATATCTATAGTGTATACGTACGTCATTTTTATTATCCATCCATCAACTGAAGGACATTTAGGCTGTTCCCATTTATCTCCTAGCTATTGCGACTAGGCCAGCATTGAACATGGCAGATTAAGTATCTGTGAAGTAGGGTTTTGAGTCCTTTGGGCGTATGCCAAGTAGTGGTGTGTCTGGGTCATATGATAGATTTATTTTTAGATTTTGGGGGATTCTCCGCACAGATTTCCACAGTGGCTGCCCCAGTTTGCAGTTCCATCACAAGCGAATGGCGCCTCCCTGTCACTCACATCCTCACCAGCATGTGACATCAGTTGTTTTGTACATCTCTGCCATTCCGATGGGAGTAAGATGAAGTCTCAAAAGTCATCTTGATTTACATTTCCCTAATCACTAAGGATGCTAAGTTTTGAACTATTTCTTAACCATTCTCGTTCTTTTGAGATCAACTCTGTTGAGAGTCAAAGCTCATTTTTTCTAATTTTAAAAACTTTATTATTTTTATGTGTATGAGTGTTTTATCTGTGTGCATGTATGTGCACCACATACATTCCTGACACCTATAAAGGCCAGAATAAAGTTCCGGGTCCTTTGGGACTGGACCTACAGTTGTGATTCTCCATGTAGGAGCTATGTTGGGTATCACACCTGGGTCCTCTGCAAGAGCGACAAATACTCTTAAACTCTGAGCCAGATCTCCAGTTCTCCTTTCTCCATAGCCCATTTTAAATTGGGTGATTTATAATCTTGATTCTGTTTTTGAGTTCTTTGTAGATTCTGGATTAAATGTTCAGAATGTACTTTAAAATGGTTTAATTTTCTTTATGTCTAATTATGTTTTATTTAAAAATATATTTCACTTTTTGTTTTCATTTTTCTTATTTGGAATAGATTTTTTGACTCATATAATATATCCTAATTAAGGGTTCTCCACCTTCTGTAACTCCCAACTTCTTCCCATATCCTCGCCCATTTGGATCCACCCCTATTAAGACTGTAGGACTGGATTTGTAGCTCTGTGGGACAGTCTTTGTCTAGTATGTACATGACACTGGGTTCAATCCACAGGTTCATGTGTTTCTCTTCCCATTCTTTTATTATACATGTATAAGCAATTTTTTTTATTTAGACTTGCATAAATAGAAGTGCATCGTCTTTTGTTTTACCACTTAATGCACTTAAATTTTGTGTATATTAATTTCCTTTTACTCCCAAACTATTTTTTAATGATTTAAGTAATTAACTTGATAGGATCAATAAAGTTCATAATATAAAAGGCATCAGAAATTATACATATTCAATCAGCATTTTTTAATTGAGAAGTTTTTTTGTGTGGATACTTGTTCATTGCTTTCTAGACCATGAACTCTTTGGAAAACCAACGTTGCTATGTCACTGTCAACATAAGGGCCATCACAGTCAAAGAAAATTAGTATATAAAAACTGTTGTTATAGAAACGCCTGCCTATATTAGTTAAGAATAGAATATATATATATATATATATATATATATATTTTTTTTTAAGATTTGTTTATTATTAAAAATAAAAATCAGGTGATCAAAATGGGTATCGGCTACAGGTGATCAATGATAGTATTTAGTACTAAAATACAAAAATTTCTAACTAATGGAGATTGTAAGAGATGAAACATTTGAGAAAATAATAAGCAAATTTCTTAGACGGAATAATTACATTATTTATTGGACTTGTTGACTTGATAACTGTTTAATGGTCATATTACAAATCCACCTATAGGATTGTGAAACGCACCCTTTTATTATACCTTTATTAGCATGGACTATGTTCATTTATTAGTAATTAACTTTTAAAACCTAGAATCTGTCCTCAATATGAAGCATGGTCCATGTTGAATCATAGTGTGACCATTTTCCTGACAAACCTAAAAACCAAAACCACTATGCTCTGTAGCCAGGCAGTCTAGGATTATGTTACCATGGTCTAAAGAGTATATCCAGTAAATGTAAAATGTAGCCAGAGTCAAGAGCATTGCTGATACCCAGGGAACTTTGGCACAAACATTGTCCCTGTCTTAAGAAATGTTTAAGCTGGAAATTACTCATCCATGTGGATTCCCATCACCTCCTGTAAAACTCAGAACAATGTTAGAAAGTATGTCCAAGTTCCCGTCAATGTGTCTTCCACACAGTGATGACCCAGTTCCCCTGGGCATCAACCAGTCACAGGTCAGTCTCTGACACTAGATCTAAGATAGTTTGCAAGCCTACTGCTCTATGGAATGACAAATCTAAAAAATAAAAGATATATAAGGTGATAAAAATAGATAGGTAGGAAATGCAGAGGTGGACATAAAGGTGTCTAGGGAGTTTAAAGGAAAGCCAGGGACACAGTGCAACCACTCTGAAGTCTTTGCTTCAAGCTGTCAAATTTAATATCTGTTCACCCTCAGGCAAATTGGGAAATACTGCTGCTATAAAACACATTTAAAAAAAAAGCCTGGTTTCACCTCTAACATAACTTGAAATAACACTTGTTAAAATATTTTTTTTCCATTACAAAAACACTGTAGCTTTCTTGGGGAAGATTTGAGAAATATAGAAATGTTACAAGGGAAAAATAAAACACCTGTGTGGCATGTAGTCAGAATTTTTATTTCTTTATGTAAGCTCACAGTATGCGTACACACGTGTGTATTTGTTTGTGTGCATCTTTTCCATTAAATGATTTAATTGGTAATCTATGCAGAGAAGAGTACAGACCCCATAACTGGATAGCTTGCTAAGTTTCCAAGCTGAGAGAGCTTCTGAGAGAATAGCCCACTGCAAGAAACAAGTTCTTTGGCTCTTGTTTGCAACCCCATAGGAAGAACAACAATATCAACCAACCAGAGCCCCCCCAGAGCTCCCAGGGACTAAACCAAAGAGTACACATGGAGGAACCCATGGCTCCAACTACATATGTAGCAGAGGAACCATATATCTATTGTCTATCATCAATGGGGGGGGCATGGTCCTGTGGTGGCTCAATGCCCCAGTGTAGGGAATGCCAGGGTGGTGAGAAGAAGTAGGTAGGTGGGTGGGGGAACACCCTTATAGAGGCAGGGGGAGGGGGGATGGGATAGAAAGTTTGCAGAGGGTAAACCAGGAAATGGGATAAGATTTGAAATGTAAATAAATAAAATATCCAATAATAAAAGAAAAGAAAAATCTATCCCTTCCATTATCTAGAATTTCTTCCAGCTCTCTTCCTTGCCACGTCATACTGACTCTAGTGAAACTATGTAACTCCATGTGATTGTGCCTAATTTCTGACACTCAACCTGATGTCCATGAATTATACCACAAGATTGCTCATGGCAGTTGTGTCACACGCCCCCAGCCTCTACCCTTGTCTATTTCATGCATAGAGCACTTATCAATATCTCCTATGGATGGACATTGGACAGCTTCCAGATTTGGGCTACTGGATGCTGTTGTGACCCTCTTTAAGTCAAACTTTGATTGAATATTACATGCATATAACTCAGGTACATGTTGCTCTAAATTACGAAGGGATGAGCCATCAGTGCACACAAATAACCAAGCCACCCACATCTAGCACCCTTCTGTGGTTTTAATGTCAGCTGAACCTGTTATAGAATAGATACAGAGGTTTAAGATAACTTTATATGGAAGGTTGTTCTTCATTTTGTTTAGTAGAGGCAGTTTAAAACAGACGTCTTAGAAGGTGGGGTTGAATCTGAGTTAAGGCAACATGACTCCTGCAGTTCACCAAGGAATTGCATTGTTTTCAACAGAAAGCATGGTCTTTTATCAGCCCACTTCACGTTGGTAGCCAAGAGACCCTACTTTGTCTCTGTCCACTTCTTGATGGCCACACAGCTTTTTTAGAGTCACTCACCACAACTCATATTCTGTGTATAGTCTACTTTTATTACAAATTACCTCCAAGGTAGTAAAAGCTTTATTTTTTTATATATACATACTTTCTCTGGTGTTCCAGACTCAAAGTATTCCTATTTTCTTAAACAAATCTCCTTCTCTCAAGGGATTTTCACTCTCTCTTTCCTCTCATATCTCACTGACCTGCAGTTAAGCATCTTAATATCCTAGCATATTTTATGTTTTACCTTGTAAGTTAGGGATCTTTTTTCCCGTGTTTGGTCTTTGCCACTTGTAACCCACCCCACACTGAGACAGAAGGAGGAAGAGGCCAAAGTTGGAGGGAGGCTCCAGCTCAATTCACACATAAAGACAAACTTATGGACCCTGAGACCTCAACCTCCATAACATTTTCTGGTTCAGTAGGCCAAGATTTCCCTTTAAGTAAGGAGCATCCACAGAACAGGGCAGTTTAGCTGACACTAATGTCACTCTCTGGGGACTCAACGCTCATAATTTCATAGGGCTCAAATTCTTGATTTAGATGTAAACATCCAATCTTACTAAGGTGATATATCCTGACAGTGTTAGTTTACCTGAAAATATTTATTTATATGTCAGGCTATTTGATAGTATACATTTATGTTTTGATTCTGTTTGATAGTATATATGTTTCTGTTTAATTGTGAAATACACAATTGATGAAAAGTACAAAATAGCACAGTCTATGGATAAAAGGGTATGTTTGGGTATAAATAAAAGCTCACCAATCATAAAACAAACTAAAAGTAGCGTAATCTAAAAGGTAAGCCCCTAGGAGATACTGGACATTCTCAGAAGATGTGTGCCCTATACTGTATCATTGGCTCTCTCCATCTGTTTTGTTGGTTTGTTTGGTTTTAATATTCTGTGTCTTTTTCCTTTGGAAAGCTAAGGAACAGAGATGCCTTTCAGATGGAGAAAATCAAAACCAGTGTGGACACTTAACTGAATCTCAAAGGAATGCAGCTCCACTCATCCTGAATCTTCTTCTCTTTTTTTCTTTAAGACCTCAACGGCCACTGTGAACATAGTGGTGACAGATGTCAATGACAACGCTCCTGTGTTTGATCCCTATCTGCCCAGAAACCTCTCTGTGGTGGAGGAAGAGGCCAATGCCTTTGTGGGTCAAGTCCGGGTAAGTGGACTCATCACTGAGCTTAAGTGTTGTTTGTAGGAACCTAACATCTTACACCATAATTTTGAAAAGAGACACTTATGAAGTAATCTATAAATGACTTCATGACCCTTTGGTAGTCAAATCCTGTACATTTGATTTTTATTTGTTATATTTAATGACATTTGTATCATTTAAACATTCACTAACAGTAGTTTTCCTCTCTGACTCAATCCAAGAAATTTTATTTTCAGAAAAAAATATATTTAGAAGAGCTATGTGTTTTAGTGTACAGTTAGAGTTAGATGTGGACCTTCCGAATGCAAAATAGAGAAGGCTAGATGTGAATTCATTTCATGTTATAAACCTGACTTTAGATTCTACTCTTGGTTGTGTATTCTGCACACTCTAGGATTAATTTCCAGGTGTGTTCTCCCACTTCTTGTGTGTACATGTTATTCATTTTCTACAGTAATTGTGATCAGTGCCAGGGAAGAACCGAGAGCTTTGTGTACACTAGTGGAACACTAGTGGAACATTCATTCACTGTGCATTGAGCCATAACATCAACTCTGTAGTTGTGGTTGGCAAACTACCTCGTTGTTTATTAAGGTATATCCAGGTTCCTACACTTACACTCTAGCACGGCTCACAGTTTAGAAACCATAGTACAAGAAATATCTAGAGACCGGTAGTATCCTCTGAAGCATGGAGGTGTTCTTGAGAGCATTGCTAAGACTTACTCCTGGGAGACAGCTGAGGCAAGTAACATTATAAACACAGGATACTGACTTAGTGCTGCCTGTGCCCTGGACTACTCACTGACTGACCACGCCTGTCCTTAGGGGTTGGAGGTGAGGTTGTACAGAATCAACAACACATAACTTGGAAGCAGGTGAGAAAGGCCACAGCAAGCTCATCTGAATACTGCTGCAATCTCCTTGAATACCCTCCACCTACGTCCCATTGGCCCCAAGAAATCATCTCTTTTAAATGGCAGTTTCTGATTGGCTGGCATTGTCTGCATCAGCAATCTTTGGTCTCTCAGGAAGTCTTCAATTAGGTCCTCCTGCAGGAGATGTCTTTGCAGCTGCTTGGTCCCGGCATTTATGTAGAGCTAGCCACCACTGTTTCTCCTACATTTAACTCAGTTTTTACTAAGGTAAGGCAGTTCATTGATGTGAGCATCGGTAAGAACAAACATGACATACTCGTATAGCTGAGCTGCCTACCCATGTCTGGATCCAGAAACAGGAAAAAAAAAAAAAAATTCTCTTCTAAAAGAATGCCAGCAAGGAGTCCTGGAAAGAGGATAACATTTAAAATGTAAATAAAGGAAAAATCCAATAAAAGGAAAAAAAGAATGCTCCAAAGAACTAAAAAAAGCTCCTGTAAGGTTCCACCTTTCAAAGGGTCCACCATCTTCCAGTAGTACTGGCTTGGAGACAATCTTTCAGCATAAGGACTCTGAATGAGAGTCAGTCACCCAGGCCCCAAATCCAAGTGTCAGGCCCTGTTCTATATCTCTTTGTGTTCATTTTTTTTTTTCAAAGAATTCTGGATGGCTCTCTGAATAGACGTCTTCAAGAATTCTGCTGCTTTTTAACCAAGCATAAAGTCTAGTGTTTAGTAGAGTCTATGGACTATGGAAGACGTTTTCTTTAAGTGCTATTGTAGACTTTAATGAGACTTTCACATCAGAGCCTATGGTTTCCTCATCATTGTCATGTGTGTGCATGTGTGCTTCTGTATGCATGTATGTATGTGTACATGTGTGGCTATGTGTGGATGTGTGCATTTGTTTGTATGTGTGTATACATGTGTGTGCATGTACATGCATGCATGCCTGTGTGTATGTTATGGAAGTGTGCATCTGAGTATATTTGTGTATATGTGTGTGCCTTTGTATGTATGTGTGTGCATACGTGTGTACATGTCTGTGCGCATCCATGTGAACATGTGTGTGCATGTGTGTGCATGTGTGTAGACACATATGTGGACATACTTGCACGTAGAGGCCTAGAGCTGGAGGTTGATGTCAGCAAAGACCCTGGATTGCTCTTCCACTTTTTTCAGCATGGCAGGGTCACTCAACGAAATCCAGAGATCACTGATCTGTCTAGTCTTCACACACCACCTGTCATATGTACAGATTGTGATGATCAAAACTCTGATCTTTACACTTCCACAGCAAGTACTTACACAGACGGCCACCTCCCCAGCATAGGTCCTGAGAGTTTGATCGGCTAGTTCGAATTCATTCTTTCTTTTTCCATAGATCTGCCAATACTCTGACTGCCAATTCTATGGCCATTATCATTTTTAGTCCCTGCCTCCAATCCAGGAAAGAGCATATTTTGCATTTTCCTTTCACTCCATTGTACTACCAGAGAGAGCCTGGACCATTGTGATGTTAGAGATGTTACATCACCAACTAGAGAGCAGATGTGAAGCCATTCATGTGATAGCTCCACTGCCTACACCATCTCTAGTGTCAAGTACCACACGTGGATTCTACAAAATAGATAGATAGATAGATAGATAGATAGATAGATAGATAGATAGATCACAAATGACAGAAGATTTAGATAGAAATAGTTTCTTAGGGGTCTGAGGATATGGCTCAATGGGTAAGGACCTTTGTTGCACAACCACATGGCCCTGACTTTGAATCACCAGAAACCACATTAAAAAGCCAGACGTGGCCATATTGTACTTAGATCCCACTGGTATGGGAAGCAGAGAAAGAATGATCACTGGGGCTCTTTGACTCCAAGCCCAGCTCCAGGAAGAGATAATTTCTTGGGGGAAATAAGACAGAGAATACTAGCACGGGACACTCAATATTCTTCACTGCCCTCTGCAGTACCAGTAGTAGCATAGCATACACATGTGCATACACCACATAGATAACACACACACACACACACACACACACACACACACACACACACACTAGCTTATTTTTAAAATACCTTGGCTACCTCAAAGGCTGGGCACTCCTAAATCTTCCCGTGCTGCCCCAGACCCAATCTGGAAGTGGCCAGTGGACACTTACTGGAAATCTCACATGGCAGGTTGGCTTTATCTCTTGCTGCTACTGCGCCCCATCTTCTTGCCCTAGCCACGGCGATTCTCCCCGCTCTTCTCTGCATCCTTGCCCATGCGACTCTAAGTGACCTGCCTCGTGCTCAACCATTGGCCATTGGCATCTTTATTGATCAATCAAAAGCCAATTGGGAACAAGGACCTTCAGCGACTGAACATGCAGATTCCCAAATGAACCAAGGCATTAGAACCGATCACCAACACACACACACACACACACACACACACACACACAAATGTTAGTACAGTAAGATAGTATTAACAGTGAGGTAAAGACAAACATAGGAAGAAAGAACCCAAAAAGAGGCAGTCATTAGCCCAGCCACCACATAGAAAACAGGTGATAAATATCAGGGTACATTTGAAGGAGAGATAGTACAAACACTTGTACCAGAACTGCACCCCTAAAACTTCATTGATTCAGGAAAACTCATGTAGTCAACCCTGAGTCATGACTACAACTACTGAAGGTAGAATGATACATTGTAGCCTTCCTTTATCCATCATAAGCAAATGGGCACACTATTTTATGTGTGCCCATTTTAATAAATGGGATGGTGGATGCTAACAGATGGACACTGACCAAGCATGGCAGATGCTGTGACAGCTGGGCACAGCATCTACAATGTCACCAAGAAAGGTGACAGAAGTCTATATTAGAGGCTGCTATGGAAACATCATGCTGATGCTGAAAGAGGCATCAACAACAAAGGATGGCACTGGCAAGAGGAACACAGGGTGGTCCAGAAGCCCCTCCAGAACAGCTAATACATAACTTAAAAATGGAAATGGGAGCACAGCACACCATATTTATAATAAAATCCCCCAGCATTAAGGCTTTGTAGACCGTGTTTTTGGTAGAAAATTCTGAGGACTCAAAAGAGTTATAAAATGTGGCAACATTAGATGTGTAGGTGAAAAAGATTAATTACTGTCATGGAAGACAATACTCAAGGAGAAATAGAGGTTAAGAATCCAGGCAGTGAGACTTTAGCTAATCACTGATGAGTGAATTACATTACAGTCTCCACTCTGAAACACCGTATTGTTTAAAACAAATTCTTTCAACCGCATCATGACTATTTATATGAAACAATATTCAATTATTTGTGGAAATTATCACTCGCACTTTATTTAGAATTAAAGGGGTAGAGTCTACACGCGGTATATAAATAAAAACATGAGTACGTGCAAATTAGGTTATCAATTTGTAGTTGACTTTTATTTTCTTCTTTTTCATTTTATCATTTCCCCCAGTGATTTCTGAGAAGGTATGGCATTAGCCCCCTCCACTGATTTGTTCTTGTGTTTGATGAGATGAGGCACGGTCTAGAAAGCCTATTTCAGTTTTAAAAACTGAAATATGAACCTAGGAACCATCACATGATGCAGTGTATCTGGCCATTCATTAGGCTGTGGCATTTCTGCACAAAACTAGAACCGTTTTGAAACTGCAAAGAAGAGATAAACATCCCCAATAGCTCTGCATACGTCCGACTCTGCAGCTCTGGGAGCACCGTAATGTTCTTCCAATGGAATTTTGATGCCTCATAACGGAATCCTGTTGCTACCTAATGATAATTATATAATACATTAATTTTACTAAATGACTCATGATCTCCCTGTAAAATTTAATTTTAATTGTCACCACACACTATTAAGATAGACTCAAAGCCAGGATACATACGGTTAATTACCCTACTAAGCTTGAGTTATTAGTTTCTGCTTATGTCCCTCATGGTGTTTCCATAAGAGGAATCCACTGTTTTAGATCCAAAAGCTGAAAGAATTTTTGTTTACTTTTTAAAGAGTTATATGGTAACAAGTTTGTCTTAAACAATGTTTAAGGTTATACATGTCGAAATTATTTCAGTGAACCATCATTAATAGAATAGAATATAAACTGCCAAGCACAGAATATTAATGTGGATCTTAAAAGTCACAAGTAAGTATTAGAGGTAAAAAAAATAAATAAACTTACCAATATTTTGTAACTGCTTAAAGTAGCAACGTAGTAACGGAGGAAATATATGCAGAATAAAACCTAGTCACACAGTATGAACATCTGCATTTCCAATTGGTGTGTGTGTGTGTGTGTGTGTGTGTGTTTATTATTTATAAAAGAGATGGAAACACATTGCAATGATCTAAGGTGGTCAGGAAAGGGTTCATTAGTTCATTTTTAACCACTAGTAACACTGTGATGAGAAAAAGGGAACCAAGATTATGAAGCAATAAGCAATTAAAACATGGCATAATTCATGCGGAGTGTTGGCTTAAGGTCACTGAAGTTGAGAGTCACACATCACTGAAGATATGCTTGAACTATTCCTTTATACCTAGTGAGTCGTAAGATCCGTGGGGATCCATGATGCTTATAATCACATATTTAGATCGCTTCCAATGAAAGGACACTGCTGGTTTAATTTGGGGGTAGGGGAAAGGTGGGTGGTCTCTGTCATGGTATTTTCACAGGATATCATCTGCTGTAACATTTTACTATAGGCAAAACGGGGCGCTAGAATTTCCATTTCCGGTAGCGACTACAAGTGTCTTGCTTAACCCAGTGGATGCTTCGGCCCGTCTCTGTGTGGATATGTAGGTTAAGTGGGGTTAGAGAGAGGGGAAATGAGGACAGAAGGCTCTAAGCTCACACTCACTCCAGGTACCTAGCCACTGTAGTTGCATCTCACTGGGAAAAAAAAAAAAAAAAATACCTGAAGGGCCAAACATCTTCAAATTCAGAAGCAACGTGTTTGTCTATTTCTCAGAGAACCCTCGGGCATAAACATACACAGACCACATCAGGGAGGGCAAACTCAGAAAGAACATTTCCTGTTCAGTTTAAAGTGGGTCTTAACGTTCCGTACAATGTAGAAGGCAACTCCCAGCAAACCTCGCATCACAGCACACCACAATCTTACATCGTTATAAGACAAACAGAGCCCTGAGTCAACAAAACATCCTTCCAGTTCTAATACAAAGATGTTGAATTTATTTAACCTAAAAATCAAGGGCGTTTCATGGGAGATCTGTGTGCTAATTCATCACCAGGATACAGTTCTAACCCCTTCATTTCTAACCCCTTAAAGCAGTTTGAGAATCATTAGTAAGCTGTGGTGTTCAGAAGGGAAGAGGCTGTGTCATTCTGAAAAAAAAAAAAAAAAAATTCATGTTTCCTTCAACTGTACATTTTAATATTAAACAAAGTAAATCTGAACCTCTGGGGTCTGTCGCTGATTGATGTAGCTGTTGTCTCTCTGTGTGAGGCTCTGAAAATGGAAGGAAGGTAGGGAGCTTTATGAAGCTTCCCTTATTTTTTGTAGCTCAGCATGGCACTCAACAGTGCCTCAAACTATAATACTTCTTTTTTAAGTGGGCCACAAGTGAGGAGCTTTATGTGGTCTCTTGCCAAGTCAAACAGTATAATGCAGACACGGCTACTCGATCCCCCCACCAACCACCACCGCCGCCGACATCACACAAATCACACAATTTGAAATGTTGGCGATGTCTATCTTGACGCTGCTACCTACAAACTTATGTATGATGAGATTCATTTGGTGCCTGTGGCTATTTTTAGAAACCTGACCTTTTGATGTTTCAATGAGCACGTTACAAGTAGATTTGAAATGTATGGAAGTGGATTTTTCCAGTACTTATTTAGATCCCATCCTTTTGCCAGTTTTAGTCTTATTAACACCTGTTAGAACAAATGTATGTGTATTCTTCTGTGCAGCCATGTATACATAAATAGTTTATAATTCTAGAAACAGTGAAATGATGATTCACTGCAGACGGATAGCCACAGCTGAAGTGTTTAGCAGAAATGTGAACTCTTTTCCATTTCTTTTCTAATACCTGCTTACTTCTAGTTTTTTGTTGTTGTTGTTGTTGTTGTTTGTTTGTTTTGTTTTGTTTTTCAAGACAGGGTTTCTCTGTGTAGCCCTGGCTGTCCTGGAACTCACTCTGTAGACTAGGCTGGCCTCAAACTCAGAAATCCGCCTGCCTCTGCCTCCCAAGTGCTGGGATTAAAGGCGTGCGCCACCACCACCCGGCTGCTTCTAGTTTTTATATTTGATTACACTGATATGTTCTATTTTCTTAACAACTTTTGGAGATGTCTCCTAAATTGCTCTTGTGCATTCCTTTGGAAAAACCTCCACTCACATCAAGCCCAATGCAGATGCTGATGACCCCCACAGCTGGATCTTGAATTTTTTTTTCTAATAGTCAAGTTTCCTTGAATAGAGCTGTGCCTTCAAAACAACCTTCCCTGAAAGTGTTCCTTCTGCATAGTCCACACCTCAGTTGATTCTCCCCAAAAGAGCAGTCATGAAGCCATCAACCTCTTCCTTCTCCCTCGAAATATATATGCTGCCAGTCATCAATACCGATCCCTATTTAGGTTGACAATTATTTTATTGGCTTATTTTGTCTCTTAACAACCATGTCAGGGTCATTTTTTTTTAACCTGAAGTATTATTATAACCATGAGATAATCTTGATAACTACTAATTATTATCATTTGACTGCTAGGATACTGTGAATAATGTAATACAGCTATAAAAGATGGTCCCTGTCGGCCTGCCACAAAGAAGCCATACCCTAACAATTTTGATAATTCACCAATAATTGTCCTAGCCTGTTTAGTTACTCGAGTCTCTTCTGAGATCTCTCCTGTGTCAGTTCATTTTGATTGTATGCATAGTTGTATTGAACGGCACCTATGAGATTAATGGAGCATACATTCTGTGTTTGCGATGGTGTTTCTAGAGAAGACTGACTAAGGAGTAGGAACCATCCATCTCAGAGGCTTCGGACATGGAGTTAAAAGGGCGGGGAGGGGAGGGACAGGGGAAAGCTTGCTGGCACAGATACTCTCTCTGCTCCCTGCTCACCAGGAGGTCAGCTGCTGGACTCAGACTCAGCCGGGTCCTCCCAGCCACAGCAGGTTGAAAACTCTGGGTGTGAGTTAAACTAAAACTAAATCTCTCCTCCTTTAGGCTACTGGTTTCCAGCATTTTTTTATGGCCTTGAAACGGCGGGTAACATACCTGCCCCGCCCCCGTCCCGCCTCCGCCCTGCCCCCATGCCACCCTGCTTCTGTCCCTTGCCACCGCTCTTCTTTATTTCCTTTATCTTTTATGTAGGCTACTCATCCTTAAAATTTTCTATCATATATACTCACTCCTAGAGGAAAAAAAAAAAACCATTGGAGACATTTCTATAAACTAGTCATCTTCTCATAGGCTGCATGCTAAAATATATTCACATCTATTATCCAAATTATTTAAATCACAGACTTCATTATTGATCGATCGTAGAAAGGTCAGCATCCTGAGTCTGAGCTCCCAGAAACATGCTAAAGTATCTATGATGAATGAAGTTCTTTAAATTTGTTGTTTTACACTGAAATACATGAATTGTTGGGAAGCGACTTGTGACATATTTATAGTGCATGTCAGCTTCTAAATGAACATGTTTGACATACCCATACCCACAAGTATTCTTGAAAAATGAGAATATAGTTTAGTATTGCTCATCTATTCAGTTTTTTTTTTTTTAATTTTGGCATACGGCATACTATATATTTAGTTGACTTTTAAAAGAGCTGTTAACACAACAATTGAAATTGGTGGTGAGCAGGTAAGAACAATATAACATACCCCTTTGCCCAATCCTGGAACAGAGTAACAGTAATGGAAGATTCTCTCAGGTATAAAGGTTATTTGGAAGGAAAGTATAACTAACATGCTACTAGCCTGAAGGGTTTTTTTGTTAGTTTGTTTGTTTGGTTGGTTGGTTGGTTTTTTGTGTAGCCCTGGCTGTCCTGGAACTCACTCTGTAGACCAGGCTGGCCTCAAACCCAGAAATCCACCTGCCTCTGCCTCCCAAGTGCTGGGACTAAAGGCGTGTGCCACCACTGCCCGGCTGAAGGGTCATTTTTTTAAAGAAAAAAAATCCTCTTTGAAATGTGTATCAGGCTAGGGAGATAGCTTAGTTGGTAAAGTACTTACATATTAGTATAGGGACCTGAGAACAATCTATAGAATCTATATCAAGAACTAGGGCATGGCAGTATACAGTGGTCATCAGAGCACTAGAGAGCCAGTAGATTACTGGCAAGTAGATTATTAGACCCTGCCTACTGGCTGGTTAGCCTCTCCTGAACTGGTAAGTGCTAGGTGTCAGTAAGAGACCCCATCTAGGGGTCTGGAGAGGTGGCTCAGCAATTAAGAGCATTGGCTGCTCTTCCAGAGGTCCTGAGTTCAATTCCCTGCACCCACAGGGCAATTCACAGCTGTCTGTGACTCCAGTTCTAGGACATCCGACACCCTCATACAGACATACATGCAAGCAAAATACCAATACACATAAAAAATAAAAACAAATTATCAAAATGTTTTTAAAAAGATACCTTGTGTAGAATTAATAATAATAATAATAATAATAATAATAATAATAATAAAAGAGTCAATGGCTGCTGAGAAAAAACACTCCAGGTTGACCTCTGGCTTCCACATGCTTATACGGATATACGGATGTACATGCACAGAGCCCCACATAACATGTTTTTCTTCAATTATTTGAAATCTGCTGAAAAAGAACTTGTAACTATTTTCACCTCACAGCCTTGCTCTATTCATCTTACCGTACCATTCAATGCAACATTATATATTCATAAGATCCCACTTTACACAAATCGTGTTCCTGTTTTATAGACTGGTGAGAATTCATGGCTCATGCGCTGACTTGGCTTCGGTTTCCATCCTTTACAAAGACTGCAGCTACCCTTACTTTGCCTGAGGACTACACAGCCAGAAATAAAAATGGCAGTCAACTGTTGGGTACATAGACACAATGCCAACTATTCTGAAGCACTGTATTGACCACAGCTTCTTTTCCTGGTGTATTTAAAAAAACAAATGCGATGTTACATTGGTGTATAACTCTTAACTCACTGTAAAGCAAACACAGCTGTGAATGCAGCCTGTCTCTGTAGTGAGCCATGCTACAACTACGTGCTCCACTCCTCAATCCAGGGACCTTTCTCTCCTGGCACTTGGCAGTTGCTGGACCTTGTCCTCTGGTGAAGACTCGCCACCAGATTGAGCTTCTGTAGTGACATAGTTTGGTTGTGTGTGTGTGTCTTTTGAAATATATATATATAAACAAAACCATCCAAGGGGCACATGTTGGTGGTTGTTGTCCTTTGTTCATCTTTGTGGTGATCTAGCATCATTCTGTATCTCTTATTTCACTTTTTGTATGCAGCTGCAAGCGTGGCTCATTGCCCCACCACACTTCTGATGCATATGTGAGTGGCTTTGTCTCAAGGATGTTGTCTCCATCAGCCTATGAATAGTTTCCTGTTGTTTCTCTTCATGTGCATACATGTGCCGAATGATATGAGAGCAGAAACACATTAATCTGTAAGGACAGGAAACATCTAGGTTTGTTGGGATGATGGTAGGGAAGGGCCCTCCATCCCTGAGCTCTTTCCATTCATGTCAATTTTCCCTACTGAGAACAGAACACTACGCAATGGTCATTGTTTCCTTAACCTTTCAGAAGTGGTTTCCAAAGGTACCCTTCATTTGTTGTATCTTTGAGAGCTTCCTCCACGGTTCGAACAGGTTATCTGTGCTTATTATTTCTATGCGTGGAGTCAACTGATACAGTAGTCTTTGCATATCCTGGTACTTCTTTTCCCAAAAAGATGAGTCTTTTAAATTAAAAAAAAATAAAATGTGTTATGAGGAATCTATGAACAAGCAAAGAGCTACTTAATACCCTATGAAATTAATATTGGTTGCTGGAATGTAAGTAGAAAAAAATAACCCATATTTATTATAATGTGTGTATGTGTGTGTGTGTCACAGTGAATTCACAAAAGTCATGAGCCTTCAATCCACCTGTTTTAGAAGTTTTTAAGTGATATAAATCAAAGCAATGGCATTCTTGACTTTAGGAACACTGTGATTGGTTACTCTTGACTAATATCTACAGATAACTGTGCTTTATGGACATTTAGCCAGAATTCCTTCTGTGTGGTAATTGCAACACTTGTATGACCATGCCATAACTGGACCTAAAGTATTGGTCCAGGAGCAATGAAAGAAGTAAGAGTTGAGATGGGAGGTGTAAACACATAAGCCATCTCAAGAGGATGCTATTGAAAGCACAGTGTATCACCTCCGGCCCAGTGGACACCAGTGTCCTGTAATAACAGAAACTGTGCTTTCTAGTGTGCAGTTTTTAAAAGTTTAATTTTTTGTCTTTAATGAATTGTCCATTTTATTTTACATGCATGAATGTTTGCCTGCATGGATGTAGTTGCACCATGTGTATGTCTGGTGCCTACTGAGTGTAGGAGAGTGTCAGATCTCCTGGAACTGGTTGTGACCCACCATTGTTCTGGGAATGGTAATCTGGTGCTCTGTAAGAACAGCAACTGCAATTAAACACTAAGCCATCTATTTAAAAAAAAAAAAAAAAAAAAAAAAAAAAAAACTCTTCTAATTTCTGTTCTAAAGCACTTCTAGGTTTCTTCTATCAGCACCCAGATAGGCAAGAGTATAAATTTACCAGTAATTCTTCCTAAGATAGCTAAACTAATAATCTAATGAATTACTTTAACACTAACAATTATGATATAAATAGTCCTGATCTAATGTTGATGAACCAGTGACTTTTTTCCTTTAGAATATATTATAGAATTAAATGATTTTAGAATTCATCATTGAAAATTTACTAGATTTTTAAGAAACCGCATCAAATTTTAGGCTAACCTTATTCTCTTACTTAACTATTAGGTTTTACATTTTAAGAAAATGACAATTGGACTCTTGCAGGCAAATTTATATCTTACTATATTTAATTTTTTAAAAGAATGATCCATTGCTTAAACTATGTAGACTTTTGTGGGAAGAAAGACAATTCCATATTTTATTTCATCTCTCACTAATAACATAGCATAGAAAAAAATCACCCAGGGACTGCTTTATAAAATGCAAATTTCAGGTCATTTTCAAAGGTGCTTGAAGTAGTATGCATGTACAGCATAATGCTGCATCTCCTATAGGTAATGCATATAAATATATAATTTATTTAAAATATACACATGCATATATATGTATATGTTTGAATATATATGTATGTGTATATGTATAAATTAGGATATCTGGGCTTCTTGATATATATGCAATATTTAATGGAATCAACTTTGTCCCACTTGGGAATGTCCTGATGGACAAAGTTAGACTTCCATAGTCTATTCTTTCTGTGAGTTCAATTAAATGAAATTTAATTGAATTAAATTGAAATTGAATTGAATTGAATTAAATTCAAATGAATCTCAAACTGGCATTGATTTTATAATTATAGCAAAAAAATTCTCATATAAATATTTTTAAAAATAACCATTATCATGAAAATATCTTATTGATGTAGGGTCTCTCTATGTAGCCCCCAGTGGCCTAGAATTTTCTATGTAGACAAGATTGCCCTCAAACTCACAGGGATGTGCCTGTTTTTGCCTTCTGATTGTTGTGATTAAAGTTAAGTACCACAACACCTACATTCAGTAAATGAAAAGAGCAGATTATTTTGGAAGCTCAGTTTGATAATGACCCTGTAAATCAGCCAGAGAAACAGGTTAAGAAGAAATAGCCACAATTGTTGCCTGAATAATGATCTAAACTAGCTTACTGCTTCTGTGTATATTCCATTCATTCATAATAAATTTTATAATATAAGGGTCCGTGATTTGCCAAAGAATGATACCTCAGACTCAAATAGTATGCAAAAGCAAAGAGCATTTTATTCTGCAGAGATCCAGTATTCTGGGGTCTAATATCTACCAAGATGGAGATGCCCCAGTGAGTTTGCAGGCCCAATTTAAAGCACATTAGGGGAATTCCGGGGAAGGGTAGGTAACCTCTATCTTGATCTTGGCTCTATCTCTAGGGACATTCCACAACCATTGCTGAGGCTTGGGGCCTGGAAACTGTTGCTGAGGGAGTCTAGACACTGTTGCTGACCCACTGACTGCCCTTGCCTCAGGCCAGGGGGTGGGGCAGCTTCTGATGGCAGGGCAGTTTCTGACTGGCTGCCTGAGGGCTGGGTTGTTTTGTTGTTATTTTTTGTTTGTTTGTTTGTTTGTTTTCAGTAACTGGCTTGCCTAGACTTTCCTGGACTTAGAAATAGAGATTTAGGCCTAGTCTCCGGAACTGCCAATTTGAAACTTGTCATGGAGGCAGCCTGTCTCAACAAAACATTTAAAATAACCAATAATTTAGTAACAGTCTACTAAAGAAAAATCCCCTTATTGTGTAGCCCAAAATGCTTCACAACACAGCTGTTCAGAGGGCATCTGGCCCTTACCTCTAGGAGTACAGGATTTCCTCATTGCATAGTATCTGGCCATTAATGTTTGACCGAAAGCTTTGCGGTAGGGTGTCTTGTTTCTCTGATCACTTTTACCATTTGCTCATTAAGTCAGCTTCCCATCTGACATACACTAGACATAAGTATTGAGAAAGGGTGGAGAAATAGAAAGCAGAGCTGTGGGATTTACTAAAAAGACACTTGGAGAACCTTGTCAAACAAGGGCCACTCACCACTGCCTCATAGACATAAAAGTTCAACGGCAAGCGATAAAATGAAATTGGTTGTTTGTGAATTGCTTCACTTTGAGTTATTTAGTTCTTCATCAAACCACAAAGTACTTGTGAAACCAAAGCCCGTTTTACAAGGTTTCAAGGTGGTAAAAGATTGAATGATAAACGGAATAAGAGGAGGCCCAGAGATAGACTTGCCAGGAGGCTGTGTTGTGGAAGAGAAGAAAAATAGACCAGGAAGATGAGGGTATTCTTAAAAGGCACATTAAAGAAATTCTTTTGAAAGTCAAAGTTAATTTCCTGACTGAAATCATGGATAATCTGGTTATAGCCTCTTTGGGACAAGCATGAGACAGAAATCTTTGTACCTAAAAGACTTCGCAGTTAATTTTATGATCTCACTGAAATGCAGGTAATCTAAGTCCTGAGGAGACAGGAAAATCATTATTAATGCACTGAAATAACACTATGCACCAGAGAAACTTAATGAATTACTTCAGCTCAGTGAGGCTTTGCCACTGATGGAAACTAAGTTTACTTTTTCAAGCAGCTTTGTGCCCAGAATTTTTTTTTGATTGCCCCCAAAATTACAGATAACAAATCTGGTCAGCTCAAGAGACATAAATACCACAGCTCACAATGGTTAGTATTAAACACCCTACTGATAATTCCGATCATGTGGTACCTGTAACTTTTACTTGCATAAGAGATACTGTAAAGAAATATATTTACAGACGTATTCTACAGCTATGGTGTCATGTCTTTCATACCCTAGTTTTTGTATTTAGCTTACTGTCTGCATTTGAAATGAGAGTTCCTAAGAAAAGAGAAATATCCAGAAGCCTGTTATTAGATGTCGAAAAGAAATAACTGACCATGAGAGCCTGGGAGAAATTTTATGACTGTGGTCTTTATGCATCTTCAGACATTTACTCATGGTTTTAGATCCAGCAAGAGATATATTATTATAGAGCTTTAAAAGTATTATGTGTATTATTCATCTACACATCCTGCCCATTACATTATTCATCCGGTAGTCAGACACATCGTGAGGGGGAAAAGCAGAACACTATGAGCAAGTAGAAAGGAGTTTCTCCCACATGGGCTAGAAGGCTGAGAAATGAAAGCCACACAAGAGGAGATTATTAAGGCACAGCTGATAAAACAGGGATATTTTATGTAGTAACTTAACAGATAGTTTAGTGGATAACTCCTTAGGCAACGTGTGCAATGGCTATGAATGCTGAATCTTCTCACTAGAAGACTGAGATAAAATGTTATTTAAAAATACAGAAAGAGTGATTTCTTGGCCATGAACAATTTGCCAGTGTGCTTGAACACTGATGACCATAGTAAAGAGAGACTTGGGAGATGCTAGAAGGAAAGTACCAAGTTCCACGGGGGCTTCTGGGATATTGGAGGAATGTAGAGGTCTCCTGGTGCTTTGTTCAGTTTCAGTAGCAGGAGACTGGGAAGGGAAAAGCATGATTGTTGAAAGGTGTTTCTGGTTTATTTGCAGTTGTTCCCTCCATATTTTAAGACCATGTTTTCCTTCCTTCTGACATCACATTACTTCAGAGTTCATACAGAATTAAAGAGAGCAGGAAGGGAGACATTAATGATATTCTAGGTCATCTATATCTTCACGTTTCAAATCTAATATCAATCCTGAGTCCTGACGGACCCATGGTCTTTAAAATGTGTGTTTCTCTGATATGACTCTATATTTTCAGAGTCAAACGCCGTAGAACTAAAAATTCTCAAGTAGATAGTACATTGTTTCCAAGTAATATTCCTGTTATCTCCGGGCTCTGCCCCCTTGGAGGTAAAACCACTTAGCGCACAAGCCAAAGAAGTGTCTTCCTGAACAAAGATCACAGAGAGAAACCACAGCAGGGTCCTAAATTCAAATCCAGTTCCTTTTGTGTGCTCATCGTAATAATCTAGCCAAATTTAGCTTTCCATAGAATAACTATCATCTAAATGCTGAAATGGCACCCTAGTGGGTAAATGGGAAGAAAGGATGGAATCCTCTGCTATCTCTGATTTTTAGTCTCCCACCAAATCAAATTTAACAGAAAAGCAAGCAACGTGTCTCTAGGCGGAAAACTGTAAAAATCTGAACCATCAAATCAATGGTTTTGATTAAATAATTTTAAGGCTATGCTTTAGCTGATCGTTTGGAGGAGGAAAAAAAAAATCAATGGTTGATATTGTGACTGGCTTTTCTATATGTATGTGTATAGAAGGAATTTATAGCCTAATTTTTTTTTAAAAAAAAAAAAAAAAAGAAGAAGATTCAGATACAGCTTTCGATGGGACTATTTGCTGCCACCCAGATTCCCCTTCAATGAACAAATCCATGTCTCAGCTGCTGGGAGTGAGGTAAGCAGATGCCCTTCAGTGGCAGCTGCACAAAGATTCTCTCAATTGCGGGTATCTTTGCTCAGCATCCTGCCTTGGTTGTTGTATTGTGTATTCTGACCTATGGAAGAAGGGTAAGGCCTGGTCATTGGTTCTAGTTAAGAACAACGGTCATCTACAACACTAATTACAGAACTTCCTCAGGGTTCTGCTAATGCTATAGTTGGCCCCTTGGAGAAGTTAGCCCTCTCTTCTCAAACCCAATCTTGCTTTCTCTACCCTTCAAAGACATTGATTTTGAAGGCACACCGCAATAAAGGACTGGAGGGCAATGTCCGCCTCCTTGCTTTCTTCCCACGGCAAGCAAATGGCAGCTCTTCCTTCAAGCTCCAGGAATCAAAGAGGGGCCACAGGCTGAAAAACAAATAGATAAAAGCAGGCAATATTTCTTCAGCTTGTTTTCTCACTATTTAGTTTACGATACCTCGGAAGGATTGCTTCATTGTGATTTCTGAAACTCGGGACTGGAAATATTCCCTGTGTGCGCCGTAATTCACAGCATGGATATACAGCAAGCACAGCTGCTTCTTCGTTGTCTTTGCCCGGCTATTTTCATGGTTTTTATGAGGGGCTCCTCTGAGCCCGCAGTCCTTTCTAATGGTTTCGTGACTCCTCAGCCTCCAGCTCATCCACATCAGCACAGACAGATTCCTGTCCAAAGCAATCGCTCTTTATGAAGCAGACAGGATAATGTTTCCTGTGGGCAGACCAAAGCAAAGCAGTTTTCGCTTGCCCGTGTTGGCTGGTAGCGCTGTCCTCCATGTAGATTCTTCAGATTTTAAGTTTGAAATGAGTCCATAGCTTTCCTCTTTATTATCCACAAAGACGCTTGGTGCACACATAGAGCTTCAGTATCTCTGAGTAATATAGTTTTAAAGATTCCTCTCCATTCACATCTGCTGTTTTATACAATTATATCATTGCATTCTCCTGACTAGAGTCTTCCCATGGAGAGGAAAAATATCACATAAACATAACTCCATAGATCATAATTCATTATATTAAGGAAGATTTTTGTTCACCCAATGCATATCTACTCACTGTCTTTAAAACTATACACGTGTGTGTGTGTGTGTGTGTGTGTGTGTGTGTGTATGCCCCAACACATACAGTTAAAATTTTTTCTCGAACTCTTTTATCTCCAGTCTGATTTCTTTTTCTCTTATTTAGTCAGAAAAACTTATAAAGATGCTGATGAGATGTCTTAGTATTTACAAATCTTAGACTTAAAGGTCTGTATAAACTATTTTATTTTTGAGATTATAATTACATGTTCCTCATTTCTCCTTTTCCTTTTCTCCCTCCAAATATTCTTATGTACACCTCCTTGATTTATTTCAAATTCATGGCTTCTTCTCTCATTGCATGCAAATATGTACATACATATATATTCCTAAATGTAACCTGCTTTGTCCAAATATTGTTACATGTTTGGATGTATGTATGTATGTATGTATGTATGTATGTATGTCTTCAGGGCTGACCATTTGGTATTAGATAACCACATGATCTGCTCTTCACTGGAAAAACTACTTCATCTCTCAGAATTCCCTAGTTGCCTGTAATTCTTTGTGGAGCTGTCCCTGTCTACATTGGCATGTAAACTGATGTGGTCTTTAATTGACTTACCATTGGGTGATCATGTTGGTGAAACTTTATGGGTGTGGCATAATCATTTAAACTGAGATGGAAAGAAACAAACCAGTAGTATCATGCTTTAGGCCGGCTACATGGCGGTCATAACACTCCATGCCTCTCGGCCAGTAACACAGCCCTGTAATGAATGTTAGAAGCAGGCACTAGCAAAGTGAGATCGGAGACTAAGAAATCCACTCTTGGGAGCTGGAGAGATGGCTGAGGAGTTAAAACCTCTGCCTTCTCTTCCAGAGGTCCTGAGTTCAATTCTCAGCACGCACATGGTGGCTCACAACCATCTATAATGGGATCTGATGCCCTCTTTTGGCATGCAGGTGTACATGCAGATAGAGCACTCATACACATACATAAATCTCTTTTCAAAACCCACTCTTCACTATTCAAATATTTCTATGTTTTCTACATCTCCACTCTTTGTCACTATACCAAAATACCTTCCTGGAGAGTGAATATTAATAATATGTTATCTCTTCTAATTCTTTCTGCTTCTCTAATCGAAATGAACATACCTGGTATGAAAGTTGGAAACAGGACCTCAGTAACTTGTTGATAAACGGATGAATGCATAAATCACAGTTCTGAATCAGACAATGAGCAAATTCCTACGTGAAGCCATTCTACATGGCCGGAAATTACTGAACTTGAGGGCTGTTCTAGAAAGTACAATAGCAAACTAAATGTACCGGCTGATCTTCCCAGGGACCTTGGAATGATGAAAGATAATAAGTTGATATATAAAATGGAGAAAGCATGATAATGTTACAGTTTTCTGGCTGTATTAGTGAGTGTGAGCTTATGGTTAGAATGCATGTTCTTGAGTATCTGGGCCTAAGCTAGTAGCGGCTGTTTTGGAGGGTGGTAAAACCTTTGAAACATGACTTTTAGTTGTAATAAGTGGATCATGATGAGGTAGGTTGCTAGGGGCCAGCCCTGGCTTGTCTTCTTTCTTGTTTGGTTCTTCTCGAGGCAGCAGAGGGGGAAGAATATTGGCAGGTGTAAGAGTTGGTCTTAGGAGATATTTAATAATATCTGTTTCTGTTTAATAATAAGACATTTACCTATCTTAAGTCTATGTTACTTTGCTGCTGTGGCTGACCTTCCTGGGTGCCTCTGAGGCCAGAAGCTGTAGTCTCTGGCATTTAGCACCTCACCTTAAAACAGCAGGGGATTAAATAAAGTAGCCTTTGTTCTAACTCAGCAGGAACTGCTAAGCTCTAACTCCTGGCCAGCTAGTTGAAGTCTTGGAAGAAAAAGGGATACTTTGAAAAGTAGTATCAGCCTTTATATCTAAGTTTCCTAAAATGTTTCCTATGAAAGTTCTCTTAAAGGGGGTGGGGTGGGGTCTGGGAATTAAGTAAAGGATTAATTGCTAGAGACTTTTCCCTCTTATCCAGATGCCTCTCCCTTGTCAGGCAAAGGGGAAGTTTGGAGCAACAAATATCTATTGAACCAGGAGAGTCATGCTTGCAGAAGACAAAACTTTTACACAAGCAAATATGGATTAAATTCACTTAAATCCATATACAGATTCATATATACAGGTTCATAAATCTCTATTTAAACCAGTTAGGCCCAGCTTGCACACTATCTCATAATTACACACACACACACACACACACACACACACACACACACACACACACGTACATGGAGCAAAAGACCAAGCATCAGAACAAAAAGAACTCACTCATTCTGAAGATTGAGTTCCAATCTTTATTGCATGGAGAAAGAAAAAGCTTCTACCCTTTCATTGCTAAATGAATTAAAACTAAGTCTGTAAGAAGAAAGCTTTGTTCTCTCTAGTATAACTAAGCCTGCCTTGCTATTAAGAAAAGACCTGTTCTGTCCCATGGTCAGGAGAAGCCTGCCTGCTCCTTCTGCTCTCTCTGCAGCTTCTTCTTTTTCCTTTTTCCCCTTGCAGTCTGTATATGTCTCTCTTAATATATGTAATTGCCTTATAATTTCTAAGTTATTCCACTCTGCATTCTCCTTCTAATCTTGCTCTCTCCTCCTGCTCTGATGTCACAATGTCCTCACTCCCAGTGCCTTACTCTCAAAGCCTTTACTCCCAATGCTATGTTCGCAATGTTATCTCTTCAGGGTTATGCTTTCCAATGTTATGCCTCCCATTGTGATCTTTCCTAGTCTTTTTGTACACTTTTTAGAAGAATAGATCACATGGTTTTTCCAAGCATCCTTTTTTATTTTTTACAAAAGTTCACTAGAAGTTCAAACATAAATTCAAATCATAAATTGAATAAGAATTTTATAACAGAGGATGTTTATGTGCATATCCATTAGGAGTAATTATCGGGCTAAACATTTATCATCTGTCACCAGCTCTACAGGTTCATGGTGAGTTAAAAACCATAATTTTGTGACTAAGTTATTAGTGAAGTTTTGTATAGATAAACACAGTCAATATTTTATCTTCTCCTTATACCTATAGTAAATCTTTAATTTCCTTTTTATGACCTTTGGTTAATTGTTTTACAACCTCTTGAAATGTGCTCTAAGTTGTAGGTGCCTGCTTGCTATTGCAGAAGCAATTATCTGGTGACACTTGAAGACTGGCAAAATTTTCATTGCAGTTTTGACATCAGAAAGGACTTAACAGCAGTCCTATTATAAAAGAGCTTAATAATTACTAATATAATTTTAAGAATTATTATAGGATCATCATTAAGAATTAAAAAATCATCTATTTGTCTATATATCACCAATATAAGTCTTTGTAGTTCTGCAGTAATCTGCTCAAAGGGTAGGCTGATACCTAGTGATTGTTATATATATTTAGTAATACCAGGAACAGCATATTAATAGGAGGAATATTTCCTAAAATGAAATCTCCACATCCTTGCCTGCAGAAGCAAATCCATCATGAACTGTATAGTCCATGGCAGACCCATCTGAGGAAGATCACCTGCTAGTTTTTAGCTTCTTCTTGATGGCTCCTAGCAGTGGGTACAAAGCCCACATCCACTTCTGTTGCTATCCTTTAGCGTTCTGCTTTCTAGTGTGCTGAAATGGGAGGTGCTTCTGTTCCATGGTCCTGCCACTGTGAGGTCTACCATGCACCCTTTCTGGGGTGCACTGAAATTCCCACAAAACCATGAGCTAAAATGACCTTGAGTCGCTTCCACTGGGTATTTTGTCACATAAATGAACAAAGGCATTAATACAGAAAATTGATAGCAGATAGTGGGACTTCTGCTGTATGGACTTGATCATGTGGATGGATGGCTATTGGAACAGGAAGCAAGTGTAGCAGAGTTTAAAGGCCTGAGAAGCTTTATATAATGTGAAGCCTAATGGGTCAGTCTAGAGGGAATGTTAAACACCAGAATGCCTAGATAAATGAAAGAAGTAAAGGCCAGACCCACATGGTCTCAAATAGGAAAAGGATTCTACCAGGAGCTGGTCTAGAAGCCACACATGATCTAGTAAAACAATGAATCTGGCTATGTTCAGTCCCTGTTCTAAAATTTAAATGATGCTAAATTAAAACAACAATAATAAACTGACTTGTTTGATAGATAAAATTTTGAAGCAGAAAATACTTCAGGCTGTGTCAAGTTGGCTGATCACTGCTTAGGACCATAATTCCAATGTAAGGGAACACAAAGGGAAACAGAGAAATGTGGAAAAGTTTGCAACTGAGTCATGAAAAAAAAAATGACTATCAATGAAGTTGCTGTCAAGAAAAGTACAGCAAAGAAATTGCTAACTAATGGGGTATGGGAAACTGGATGTAGCAACCAGATAGTCCCAGATGCCAGGAAAGCAAGAACCTTCCAGGACCCCATAGAAATGACATTAGCTGTCATACCCCATAAAAGAGAGGGAGAACCTGTTGAGACATATCCAGAGGTTAGGCATGGCCCCTGGTTGAGGAATGGGGCCACCCACCCATCTCTAAAATTTTAACCCAGAATTTCTCCTGTCTAAAGGAAATACAGGGACAAAGAATGGAGCAGACTGAAGGAAAGGCTATCCAGAGACTGAGGATCCATCCCACATGCAGTCACCAAATCCAGACACTATTGCTGATGCCAAAATGTACTTACTAATAAGAGCCTGATAACGCTTTTTCCTGAGAGGCTTTGCCAGATCCTGACTGATACAGATGTGGATGCTTGCAGTCAGCAATCAGACTGAGCATAGGGACCCCAAGTGGAGGAGTTAGGGGAAGGACTGAAGGACTGAAGGGCTGAAGGGGCCTTATCTGGCATCAGTGGGAGGGTAGGCCCTTGGTCTTATGAAGGCTTGATGTCCCAGTGTAGAGGAATGCCAGGGCAATGAGACAGGAGTGGGTAGGTGGGTGGGAGAGCACCCTCATAGAAGCAGAGGGAGGGGGATGAAACAGAGGGTTTGCAGAGGAAAAACCAGGAAAGGGGGTAACATTTGAAATGTAAATAAATAAAATATCCAATTAAAAATATTATATATATGTATATATATACACATACATACATACATACATACATACATAAATATATGAAGTTGCTAACTATTAAAGGGATTAGTGATGTTAAGAAGACGCCACACACATGACCTGGCACAATAGCAGAGACTCTTTGAGAGTGAGAACCCTCACATAGCAAACCCCAGAGTGAAAATGGGAAGACATTTAAAAGAAATTTATTACAAGCATGCTAAAACCAAGTAGAGATACAGACCCCGACTCAAAAGAAAAAAGGGGAGGGAGGAATTTTGTCCCCAGTTCAAGCTACCTATAAACTTAGAGGTCAAAGCTGTTATGGCCAAAGAAGCTTGTCTACTTCTCCACCTGGCAGAAGAGTTTGTCTCCAGCTATATGGTGCTAATAGTGTTTAACATGCCAAATGCTAAGCTCTATGGGCATAGCATCTTGCACTAAGAAGAATTTATGAAACCAGCCAATAGGAGACATTAGCAGAACCCTGAATGGAGCTCCCAAGGGAGCTGTGTATGAAGGTGTGTTGGTGAGGTATATGTTTCATTGGAGGCAGTAGAATGTTGGAGAGGGAGGTCTGCAGAGAGCAGCTGCAGGCACTGGGTGGAAGTAGTCCAGAGACAGGTTCTATGTGCTTCAGAAGGCAGGACTATAGAAGGCGAGCTACCCAAGTCTTTTGGAACTTATAGGATGCCATAATATCCCCCCAGATCTTTATATGAGGCTACGGAACTTATTATTTACCCTTCTGGATTTTGTTCTGTTCTGATTTGTTATCTTTCTTATCTTCCCTTTGGTAGCTGGGCATGATACTCTGTTCCATGACACAATAGAAAGGGGACTTTGTTGTAGTAATTATTTAAAATGCACCGCCAGAGAAGCCGACGATCTAAGCTGCGGCTGCTCTGGCTAGCTCAGTCGCCATGATCAGTAGCCAGAGGCCACGTGGGTGCCGCAGCTAGAAACAGCCAGCTAGAAACACCAGCCCTGCCACCCACAAGATGCATCTCTCACTCTTGTGAGAGATGACTCTGCCAATCTTCCACGCTGTCTCTGCAAGGCTGGGCAGTGCACAGACTATCCCACCATCCACATAGGCTTGGTACAAATGAGACACTAATGCTTAGATTATCCAAAGGCTTTATATATTTGGTAATGATCAATAACAAGATGCCCATACAATCAGAAGTGTAACCCAATACCCAACCTAGATATACCAACTACCTTTGACTGCTACAGACAAGCAAACATCAGCTTCCATGTCCCCCTCTCTTTTTTTCCATCTTTCTCTTAGCTCCTCCTCTTCCTCTCCTTTCTCCACCTCTTCCTCTCTTTACTCCTCCTACCTTAGCTCCTCCTACAACTTTATGACTTCATAGAATCCTACAGCTAAGAGGTTCTCTTGAGTCTCACTAGAGACTTTGAAGTTTTGAAGACCATTGGAGTTTTAAGATTGTGGGGATTCAAACAGCCATCATCTTCTCCCTGGACACCCTCCCACACACATGTCTAGGCAAGCAAGCCAGACCCATGACAGCTTGGCCATGACATACTGTGGGCCAGGATGATGTTTGTAGCATATGTTACCACTGAGGGCCATGAAGTCATCCATGGACTGTGCTGAAGCTTGGAGCCTGAAGCCAAATCCATAGCCTGTGCTGCTGGCAGGGTAGGGCTGTGGAGAGGTGAAGGGAGAGCATATTGATGTGAGTGGCCCATACTTTCACCTGAGCCAAGGTGATGCTCAGGTCTTCACTGCTGCCAAGAGCCATGCCTGGGTCTGTGGTCCTACTGCAGCCTAGGTCTATGTTGATGACTGTGGTCTGAGTTACTACCAAAGGTAGGTGGAGGTGCATGGTCTGTACTGCCACCTGAGGCCGTGGTGATGTCTGGGAACATGCTGTCTCTAACGACTACACATATCTGGGTCAATAAAAATGTTTGTGACGAGTCTTGAAGTTGGGATTGGAAACATTTTGCTTTTGGAAATGGGCATGACCATACTGGGGACATGGACATCATTGTTATGGATTTAATGGGACTTATGTGAGCTTATGTTCTGAGGTGATGGCATTTTGGTGATGGAATCTCAGGGACATGGATCTAGCCAGTAGAGGGAGGATACGCGGAATGGCTTCGTATGTTATCTTCAGTTATGATTCTTGTGTGTGCTTTCTTCTTCTTGCTGTGGCATGATGTAAGGAGCCTTCACTACAGGCTGCTTCCTTTAAAGGTGGTGACATCCCATGGAAACCATAAGCCAAAATAAGACTTCCCCCCATTCAAGTCAGATGGTTTTGCTACAGCAAGGAAGAAAAAATGTACCCAAAACACCTTACCTACACTGAAAGAATCATTAATAATATTGGTTAATAATAAAGTACTTTCTTTCATTATTCAGAGGATGCTGGCTATTAATTAGTTAATTAATTTTGAGTTTCTTATATTATTTTAACACTGATACAAAATAAAATCAAAAGACAAGATAAAATAAAAAGCTTTGGGACAAAGGACAATATATAGAGTACAAATTAGCTCCAAAAAATTAGCTCCTTAAAGAAGTCTATGTTATGCTCATATAATAGCAAATAAATTAAGACATGAGGTTGTTATAGAATAATGTAGCTATTTAATAAGTAGTATATTACATTGGCAATAAATAGGCAGGGTATAATTTTGAGTATTAGTTTAGGAAAGAGAGCAATGCTTTGTGTCAAAATTTGACAGAAAATGCAAATGTACACATTGAAAATCTAGGTCAAGCAGATTACCCCACTGAGTACAGTCATTGTTTTTACAGTTTCTATAAGTATTGTTCCTTGAGGACAGTTCCACTTACTCTAAGTTACCTTTATAGTGCCATGGACAAAAGCTCCAGAATGTCATAGCTTCAGAATGAGCCCTGAAAAAATGGCTCTCATGTGACATGATTTTGTATGTCTCTGTCGTATCAGGAAGGAATGGGAGCTGCAAGATGAGAAGACAAATGTCTACAGAAACATCTTATTCCTGAGAAGTAAATATTGTTACCTGTATGACAAAACTATCTTACCCTCCTTATCCATAAATACAGATACTATATAAGAATATATATATATATATATATATATATATATATATATATATATATAATCATGTGTAATTAATAATCAGAGAATCCAGAAAGTACTGTAAATGAAGTAGAGCAACACTGGGATGAGTGTGAAGAATTAAACTACTATATTAACTCGACACAAAAGAATATACTCACTTATGTTCATGTTAAGCCAGAAATATATTTTCATAAGGGATTATCAATGACAAGCCAAAGAAAGGCAAAAAATAGTGATTAGTTCACGGATGGTTTATTGTTGGTAGCATTGCTCACTTAATATTCATCACAAGAAGAAAATGTATTTTTATTTTATTCTTTCCTAACAAATTTGAGACTTATCCACTTTTAAGAAAGCACCGTGAATACCAAATAATAGTTTCCACTTACTCTCGTGTTGGGTGGATGAGGTAGGAGGGACATGCTTCGGCTTAAAAAAGACATTGTTTGCAAAAACTATTACATGGCTACAAAGGTCATAGAACAGTTCTAGGTGTGACATAGGACTAAGAGTTTTTCATTCCTGAGGCTGTGATGGTTAATCCCAAAGTCTGCCTGACTGGTTATTTAAGCACTGTGTTGTCTATCACTACCGGTGGAAGAACCACAAGGCCACTCATGAGATGGCAGCACCTCCCTATGGGCTGGCGATCTGAGCAGAATAAAAGGGGAACATGACGAAATCAACCCAGGGCCAACATTCTCCCTTCCATGCTTCCTGGTCCATCATGCAGATACAGCTCTGCTGTGCACCCCAATGTGATATGTTGTTGAAAACATTTAATCTCAGTGGGGGTGGGAGGGTTTCTAACCCATCTTAATCATTCAGTTCCCAGATAAAAAACACACAACCTTTATATTTATAAGAAGTCTTTAATGCACTAGAACTGGGCAAATATCTACCCTCTAAGCTATTATAATCTATTTCCCCATCAATAGTTATAACTTGCCATGTTCCATCTAGGCTGTTCTTACTCTAATTGCCCACTCCACATGGCCATGTTTTCATGACTCACCTACCCCAGGGTGTCTCTCTCCATCTCTACCTTCTACTCTTTCTCCTCCTTAGATCCCAAGCCCCAAAACTGAAACTTCACCTACCTCTCTTCTGCCCAGCTATAGGCTCTCAGCATCTTTCTTCAACCAACAGTGAACCAACTTCATTCCTTTAAATTAAGGAGCAAGGTCACATAGCATCACTTTGTATAAAGTGCAGATTCTTTGTTCCCCAGGGTAAACCAGGCCTGGGGACCAGTATTTAACATTACAATACATAGCAAAAAGACAAAAACCACAACAGTGGTAAACTGACATCTTTGAGATCATGAAACAGATTACATTGTTTAAATTGGTTATTTCTGTCACATCAATGAAAATAGCAATTACAAGAACAGCTAAAATTGCCGAAAATATTAATAAGGAATCAGTTAAAGAATTATACAAGTGCACTTAGTGTTCTCTTTTAATGCCTCATGTTTCTGGAAGACAATATACTTGAAGAGAAGAGTAATTAACTTAGAAAATGGTTAGAGTACATTAAACAGACCGGGCATAAGACAGCGTAAGCTGAGCCTGAGGATGTTGTTCTGAGAATGTTATATGTTGATCATGGTTGCGTCAAGCACCTTCTACAGTGACTTCCCACCTATGAGGGACCTACACTTGGAACTGTGGGCCAAAATAATCCTTTCTCCCATAAGTTGCTTTTGTTAGGATATTTTATCACAACAACAGGAAAGGAAACTGTGACAGGATATGACACCCAGTAAAAGAGAAAGAGCATAAAATCCATTTTGAAAAAGCCTTCTTGGCGCTTCCTTTTTGCTCCCAACTTCATTTGGAAAGTCCGAGAACAGAAAAGAAATGGTCTTATTGTAGAATCGTAGAAAGCTTGTTAGCGAGCCTGGAAGCACCATCATGCAGGTCGTGTAAATATGAACTGGACAACCTTTTGGGAAGCTTCAAAGCATTAATCTCAGACTGTCTGCCAACAGGTAATAAATGAGCATGTAAATACTTAAGCAAGCCTTCTGCACGATGCTCTTCTTTTAATTACCTGCATTAATTTATATCCTTTCATTACAAGTTCTATAGGCTGTGTGGGGGCATCTCAAAATGACTTGCTTAATTTGACATCTTTATATGCCCAAATTCCTCAGAGATTATTTCTTCTCACTTGCCTGTCTAATTTTCTCCATATTCCTTCCCCCTGCTTCAACTTCTTATATCTCTTCTCTTCTCTCCAAACAGCCCACAGGTTCTTTTCTCTCATACTGCCTCTGGCTGGAACCACAATGTACTAGATAGTGAGCCATAGTTTGCACATCTAATACATAGTCACACAATACTCAGAAAAGGCAATTTAAAAGTGTTTTGCTAGGTGCCCGGAAGGATCAGGAAGCTCAGTGAAAAGATTGAGAACTATCTAAGACAAAGAAGTCTCTCAGGGAAGACATGAGAGATTCAGATGCACTTCAGGACAAACGAGGCAAGTAGCTAGAATGTTTGTTTCCTACTTCTGTTCTTATTACTATCTGAGGTTAGCTTATCCAACCTCTGGTATGTAATTTGTCTTGACCAATGAAGTGATAGTGGAGGTGTCCCCTTCCAAGCAGAAACAGGGAGGGGCAGGGCTGGATTATCTCCTTTCTTTCCCTCTGTCACAGGACTGTTACTTTTCAATAGGGCTGTTCAAGAACTCTACTGTCTGAAGTAACACGAGCATGGAGGAAGACTGTAGAAAAAGTCTGGAGCAGCACTGGAGGGAGAGGGAACCCAGGGAGATTGCAGAGATACCTGGAAGCTGAGTCACACATTCAAACCGTAAATGAGATGGAGATTGTGTCAAAGGGTTAGCTGTGGATGTACATTCACAAAGACAGAGGAGGAGGAGATGCTGGAGATCCTTGAATGCCGTGATAAAACCACAACTTACTGTGTAACTAGGAGTAATTGCTTTGGATGTTGGGAGGGTCAGCAAAACATTCAAGAAAGCCACCTATTGCCTGGCAGGAAATCCTTAATTAAACATTTATTCAACAAATATTTGTTGGGCATACATAAAGGATGCGAATAGGAAGTCAAGGATAAAAAGGCGTACTTCTCTCCCTGGCTGTTTGAAGTATAGTGTAATAGACAGGCAGGTAAGTAGGCAATTATAACATGTTAGAAAGCCAAATAAATATGAGGTGACAGGGGTCCTTAGTGGGAAGAAAGCTATTTGGAATTGGTGGAGCCAAGGAATAGAAGCCAGGAAAATATCTAAATTCTTTACAACAGCTTAATTATGGTTTCCCCATGATAGAATAGAAAGAATTTAAGAACACTAAAAAAAAAAAAGAGACGTAGCTTTATAGAAAAATATGGGCAGCTGCCAAAACTTTTATGTGTAGAAATACTATTTACTGATTCCTGTGGGCAGAATTTATCTTTCCAAATGTGTGGGGACAGCCTGCAGTAGTTATGAGTAAAGGCATGCTTGGTGTGAGATAATTCTTGCACCCTTTAATCTATCACGGCAGTGAATTTAAGACCAGGTCATAAACACTTGCACACAGACACACACACACACACACACACATCTGTTTCTCAGGCCATGGTGAAATGACTTTAAAATGAAAATGAGCATCTTGAGGTGATTTCTCCCAGGACAGACTTAGTCGACATTTCTGTGTGACAATATCTATGACATCTTCATATACAGTTCTTCATTGAAATGTTCTCTCTAACGTATCTAATCTAATATCTAAATTTGTGTGGGGGAAAGCTCTGTATAATGACAAGGAAATGGCACAAGGGTAAAACATTGGCCAAAAAAAACCAAAAACAGACAAATGATTTGAATTCATTCATCTATATCTATATCCACATAGAAGTAGATATCCACATATACAATAACAACAATAATACAGAAAAATAAATGGTTAACTTTATGAAGAGCAGAGGAGGTGTTTTGGTCAGTAGAAGACTTAGTTCAATCCCTAGAACTCACATGGGAAAGCCTGGTGGTTAGAGCAGTTTCCCAGCTATGCAGAAGGAGAAACAAGAGGGTCCTTGGATTTTATTGGTCAAGCCAGCCTACTTAGCCTACTTGGCAAGCTCCATGTCAGTGAGATGCCCTGTCTCAAAAATAATATGGACAATGACTTAGAAGACATACAAGGTTGTCCTCTGCGTGAACACGTACCCACAATACACACATGTATCCACACATGTGTGCATCCACACATACATGTATATGCACATATACACAAATATACACATGTCCCTACACACATATACAGTACATGTACTGTATCACTAAAAGCATCTCATAGACAAAGGAAGTTATTTGGCTGACAGCTGCAGGTGGAGAGTCTGTATGGTGGGGGAAGCATGGTTCTAGGCAGCCCAAGCAGGAAGCTGACATATTTATAGCTTTAACTATACAAAGAACATGAATTGGAAGTGGGATAAGGCTATACACACTCTAATCCTGCCCCCCAGTGATGTACTTCCTCCAGATAACCTCCACCTAAAGATCCCATAACTTTGCAAACATCACTACCGCTGGGAACCCAGTGTTCAAATATGTGACCTTACGAGAATGTTTCTCATTCAAACAAACACTTATACCCTTATGCATGCATATACACACACATATAAGAATGTGCAGGTATACATGTGTACACATCAAATATGCATGCACGCATACACATGAACCCACATGTATCCATATACTCCCCCCACATGCATACATGTATGCACATCTTCATGCACGTGTACATGCACATACGTACCCACCTGTGAACACACATGCATACACATGTACATAAGCCCATGCACATGCTCAAACATATATGTATTCTCCCCAGTAATACATACATACATACATACATACATACATACATATAAACCTACATACAAATATGCACATAAACACATACTCACACACACACACGTAACCTCACACGTATATATACATGAACACAGATATGCAAATTTACATACCCAAACACACACAATTAGGTGCTCTGTGACAGTTCACACCTTCATAATTGCTACAATACACTTACAAACACACAAGAAAGTGTTGATCTTCATTGCTCTTCCATATAATGACTAAGATATTATTTGAATCAGAAAGCGTTTTCTTATAATTATCACTTGTCACGGTAATATTGCTACGTGAACAAACAGGTGCATTTTATATATGAGTTCTTTGGCAAGTCAGCACTGAAACTCCCAGATAATCATCAAAATATCAGAGTTAATCGAGTCTAAGGAAAATAGACTACAGACATACAATGATAAAAGTAGCCTGGCATATTCTACTAAAGAGTTCTCAAGTTGGGGCACAACCTGCTTATTTAAATTAACTTCTAATAGGGATCAGAAAATGTAATGACTTGTTACACATTAAGTAATCATGGACAATATTTTAGTTGATTACTTCATGTGTAACAAGCATGTTGCTAACCTAATACAGAGTCCACAGGAGGCAGTAAAATAGATACCAAAGACCAACATCAACTCATAGGTGAGGAAGGGAAAAAAATCAAATCAAAGCAAAGCAAAACAAAACAAAACAAAACAACAAAGACCCTGTCAAGCCATTCAGCCAGTATGGAAAAACTGATTGTCTTAGTTAGAGTTTTACTACTGTGAACAGACACCATGACCAAGTCGAGTCCTACAAAGGACGTTTAATTGGGACGGGCTTACAGGTTCAGAGGTTCAGTCCATTATCATCAAGGTGGGAACATAGCAGCATCCAGGCAGGCATGGTGCAGCAGAGCTGAGAGTTCTACATGTTCATCGAAAGGAAGCCAGGAGCAGACTGGCTTCCAGGCAGCTCAAAGGAGGGTCTCAAAGCCCACCCCCAGAGTGATGCACTTCTCCCAACAAGGCTTCATCTGAAGGCTGCTAACAAAATACTGGCTCCCAGGCAGCTAGGATGAGGGTCTTAAAGCCCACACCTACAGTGACACACCTACTCCAACAAGGCCACACCTACTCCAAAAGGGCCGCACCTTCTAATAGTGCCACTCCCTGAGCCAAGCATATACAAACCACCACACTGATTATAAGCTAGAAAACCAAACCTTTCAGAGACGTACAGCCTGAGATCTCAGAGACACAGTATTGTGGAAACTGTTCACTCTGGCTGTGGTTTGAGTTATTTTGAACTCAAGGGTTACTTATTTTTACCTCTAAGTCTGCCTGCCTTTATTCAGTAATAATGATTAGGTATTTGTACCAAGAGAGGAAAAGTTTACCCTCACTCTGAGTCATTAAATTGCTTCTTTTCTTCTTGAACAAATTATCACAGCTCGTGAGCAGCATCAGCATCTATAGAGAGGAAAAGCAGCTAGTGTTTTTATAAAGTTTGAAGTTGCTAGATAATAAAAGGCATCTCTTCTGATAATGTCATTAAAGATGCTCTGGCCAGTATCCAGATGCTCTCCTCTTCAGCAACTCCCACAGCTCCTTCTCTAAGTGAGAAAGGAGGGCACAGCCTCTGAAATTACTGCAGAGGACAAGCAAAGAGGGAGCAAAGCTTGCTGTCACCCTCACACGGGCATAATTAAGTGCCACATGGTAGTTCACGCCTTCAAGGTAGCCGTGATATCCTCCTGTGTGCCATCAATTGGATTCTGGTAGAAGAATTTTGTAGTGTGACATAAATAATTTTCTCAAAATAATTTCAATGTAATAATCAATATATTTTAACTTGCAATCAATTAATAGCATGTTACCTAGGGGATATTACTCGGGCATCTCAGCAGTAGACCCCACACATTTAGCCTTCTTTCAAGGTTTTATCTCAGGATGTTCCACTCACAGAAATTCTGCGATGCTAGCTCATACCCGTATTCCCAGGACTCAGGAGGCTGAGGTTAGATGGCTCATATTCAAATTCAAGCTAAGTTCCTGGGCAGCCTGGGCTACAGACAAAGAGACTGTCTCAAAAGAAGCAGAAAGATTTAAGGTTTCTACAAGTTTGGTGGATGTAATGAGCTTCATTTAGTTAAGAGAAAGACATAGACCTTGAAAAAGACAATGAGCAAAAATAACAAGAACAAAACGGAGGGTATGAATTGAATGCTTAAGAACTGTAATTCCTAACTTTGTTGACAAGCAGCATGGGAAAAATAGCAGTGCCCACTTGTTCATAAATAGCATTTGTTTAGCAAGTAATCTTGCATGGTCTCTGGCCTCTCCCTTAAATAACTGTTTGGATAATGTTAACATATGCTCTAACTTGGATTTCAGTGACTTAACTGTGCTATTTGTCTTTCTAGCACGCATCTAAACTTCTCTCCAACGAAACCTTTGTTTCAATCCTTGAAAGCATTTATTTGGTCCTAGACTTTCAGCCAATCTCCTGGCCATATGCATGCCCAAAATTCTCACCACAAATCAGGCCACAGTAAGACATATATTTTTTTAAAACGAGTATACCATGGACAGATGATTATAAAGTTGCAGCCATTCCTGTTTATTGCTTTGATGTAGTACAAGTGGAGAAGTGTGATTTTTCTTATTAACAATTTTAATTAACTTTTAATTGATCTGCGAGAAGATGAATGGCTCCATTATAACCTTGTGTGCCGTGAGCTGCTGGGGTAGATATTAAGCATCCAGGCAGGGTTCTCGACAGTACTATTGATAATACGGACTCTGCGGATAGCTCTCTTGTCTCACACAGACTTCCTCATATTTAACAGTAAGTAACTGAATCTGCCCCCAGTGCCTGAGTCACAACCTCATTAATCTTGCTCGGTGACTAGGAGACACAGAAGGAAGAAAGAAAGTAGCTTCCATGCATATTCGGTCCCTTTGTCACCATTAGCTGCATATTTGAGCAGCTTGAACTTTAGAGTTAATTGCTGCAGAATATACAGTCAAGTATACACATTTTCTTTCACGGTGGCTAGCCTCGCAGGAAGCCACCTATGGATGAGTGGATGAGACAAAGGTGTCTGTGTGTACTTGAAATATTCATTACACTTTGGCTAATTTAAATGAATTGTTTTAAAGTTATGGAATGTGTTTGCGGTGGGTTAAATATGCTTGGCCCAGGGAGTGGCACTATTAGGAGGTGTGGCCTTGTTGCGGGGAAGTGCATCACTTTGGGGGTGGGCTTCGAGACCCTCCTTGTAGCTGCCTGGAAGCCAGTCTGCTCCTGGCTTCCTTTTGATGAAGATGTAGAACTCTTAGCTCCTCCACCACTATGCCTGCCTGCATGCTGCCATATCTCTTTCTATGATAATAGACTGAACCTCTGAGCCTGTAAGCCAGTCCCAATTAAATGTTTGCCTTTGTAAGAGTTGCCTTGGTCACAGTGTCTTTTCACAGCAATGGAAACCCTCACTAAAACAGCATTAATGAGGATGCTCCTGCTAACAGAAAGCTTTGTTAACTGAAAGCTTCTTAAACAGATATTTAACAGGTAGACGAAAAGTAAATAATTTCCAAAACAAATAGACATTGTTATGCACTTGCAAAATGTATGATTAAAACGAAGGTCCTTGTAAGGATGGTGTAGCCCTGTTTGTCAAAGTAAGCCTAAAATGCTTGCACAAGTTTTGGAGAACAAGATGGCTGGAGCATGAATCGACGAGGTAGAGAGGAGGAGAAGTCAATCAAAACTTCCAAGGACAGGATCAACACTACTGCCCTTACAGGTACAGAAAATGGCGGTGGAGGCGGTTGGCAGTCATCTTCACATTCTGACATTTTTTAAGGATGAGAATCTCAGGCTCACTGCTTACACAGCCTAACTCTATCCATAGTTTCAATATTTCCCCAGAGCCTCCCAGAGGGAGGCTCATACCTCCCTTTTAAGTCAGTGACCCTACACTGCACTTCTCATCTGCAGAGATTTATATAATGAAATGTTATATCATGGGAGCTGATGACTGTATGGTAATTTGTTATTTCGGCAATGGAATAAATGCATGCAGCTCCTGTGTATTATAGGTTCACTTACAAGCTTCTGGGTTTACGATGGTCCAGAAGCAACAGGTATCATGTCCAAGATGAACTTGAGATTTGAAGTTTCATCTTTATCATGGCGGCGTTCATTATGCAGCGATAGTGTCTAGCAACGCTGGGCAACAACCGGAAGCTTCAGCCCCCAGTTGGCATCCCTTGTAAGTAGAAATGACCAGAGCTGCACAGTGCAGTGGGTTCCTCACCTGTGGGGCTCAGCACATTAATGTATTAAATACATTGACACATAATATTTTAATTTAAATGAGTTTATAAGAGTGTAACCCTGGTAAGTTAGTGTACATTTACCCTGGATGCGAGAAACAAGACATTAGTTAAATTGGTGGGCATACAAAGAAGATGTGCTCAATTAAACATACATACATACATACATACATACATACATACACACATACTAACATATACACTCACATATACTAACACACTCATACACACATGAGACACACTCACTTATAGTTACAACATGTTAACACACACAAATACACTCAACACACTAACACACTCATACACAGAGGTTGGTAGGGATGGAGAGAAAGAGAAAGAAACAGAGAGGGAGGAAGAGAGAGAGAGAGAGAGAGAGAGAGAGAGAGAGAGAGAGAGAGACAGAGGTTTACTACTTAAATCAAACTTCTTTGTCATAGTGAACTTTGAACTATAAGAAATGAACAAATACCTTGGGTAGGAGTCACTTAAATTATGATGCAGGTCTAGAATGATTCTTACTAAGTGTCCCAGAGATGAAAGGCCGAGGCTAAAAATCAGAAGAGAAATGGTGTATGGATCACAGCCTACCTAAATTATTAAAATTTTTTTCTTTACTTGTTCTGAAAACAAACCCTTCAGTGTCCCCCCCCCCCCAGAATGATGGAGAGTGTTGTTTGTTGCTGCCACCAGGATGGCAAGTGTTACTAATCCACCAACAGTTTCAGGACCCATCTAGGCAAGGTAGAACTTCAGGGAAAACATTTCTACACAATTCTTCAGTTCTCTATGTTTGTTTTCCTCCTCTAGATATTAATGTAATTCTTTTTTCTATTTTATTGTCAGGATCAACCTCTCCAGGGCATCTGTGGCTTTGTCTAAAGGACAGTTCTGGCTGAGTGTCAGTCATATGAAATGGAAGATTGTAGCTATAAGCATGATAGTCACATCTTTTTCTTTTTATTTATTTTCTGTTTATTTATTATGTATTTACATAGTGTGTGTGAATATGTGTGAGTATATGTGAGTATGTGTGAGTGTATGTGGGTGTGTGTGAGTGTGTTTGTGTGTATGAATATGTGAGTGTGCATGTGTGTATATGAGTGTGTGTTTGTGTATATGAGTGTGTGTGTATGTGTGAGTGTATATGTAAGTGTGTGTGTGTGTGTGTGTGTGTGTGTGTGTGTGTGAGTATGTGTATGGGTGTCTGTGTGAGAGTGTGCATGTATATATGTGAGTGTGTGTGTTTGTGTGTATGAGTGTATGTGTGTGTATGTGTGAGTGTATATGTAAGTGTGTGAGTGTGTGTATATGTGTGAGTGTATATGTGAGTGTGTGTGAGTATGTATGTGTATGTGTGTTTGTGAGTGTGCTCACATGTCCCACAGTGCATGTGTGTGAAGGTTAGAGGGGGTTCTTGCACCATACATGTTCCAGGGGTTGAGCTCGGGCCATCATCAGTTGCCATCTCACCACCAGCCCCTATGTTTGCATCTCTACCTTTTTTTGTCATAATGAGAGATGTGTGTATGTGATATTAAAATGTACTGCCTTGCATTCCAGACTCACAACGATTCAGTCATCTGTGGGTTTAAAAAATCAAATGAAGTCCAATCCCCTATCTTTAGTGGAAGTTTGAAACAGAAGTACATACTATTTCACATCTTCTTAGATAGAGTCAAGAGTTTATGAAAAACAATAATACAATCATTTGATATAAAATGTACAGTATCCGGTAGTGTGAGGTTATTAGTTGTGATGAATCTGCTGACTTTCAAACTTTTATCAACATTCTATTAGAAACAACTTTTCCATTTCTGTTGCAGAATGACTTTATGCCTAAAACTTTTAGCAAATATAGATTCAGGTAGCTCCAATGAACCTCAGCTATTATTTGAGATTCATATTCTAACATTAAACAGTAGCCCTGACTTGTGACTTGACAATTACTGTACTTTTATTACCATTCAGTTTTGGGAATATGTTTAATTTCAAACCTCAGGTCCGTGTATACACTGAACATTCATTGCTTTCATTAGCATTTATTAAATAGTTTTACATATAAGTCATTGTTCTAAATCCTAGGACCCCTGAGGTATTTAATTCTTGTATAACTTTATGTGAGACAATTAATTTTCTTAAGCCATATGGTCTCATTTGCATAATGGGGCCAAAGATATTTACTCATTAGAAATCATCATGAAGATTAAATGAGGTAAATATACATTGTGTCCAATCTTACGTAAACATGAAAGTGACTATGTGAAGTTTTTAAACAAGACAACCATCAAGTCTTAAAACTGTTAGTGAATTACTTTTAATTAATTAAAAACCAAGTGTTACTTTTGACATTTAAAATCCACTGTAGCAGTAAAATTACCTGAAACTTTCCATTTTTATAACACTCATTTTCTCTGACATAATACATTGCTGGGTCTAATGGTATCAGGTTATTTCATTTTCACTAAGTGTAGAATTAAATCATAGCTTATCTCTTTTCATGATTTTTGACTGCAAGTTGTACCTTTATTATCTTTCTAATTTTACCTTTAGAGGGGGGGAAAAAAGAATATCTAGTTAGAAAACATGGCACGGATTGTCAAACCACATGCCAGAAGCTGTTGCGTGAAGCCTTTTGTTCTTCCTTTCAGGCAACAGACCCAGATGCTGGGATAAACGGCCAAGTGCACTACAGCCTGGGGAATTTCAACAACCTCTTCCGCATCACATCCAATGGAAGCATTTACACAGCCGTGAAGCTGAACAGGGAAGCCAGGGACCACTATGAACTGGTTGTTGTGGCAACAGATGGAGCAGTACACCCTCGACATTCAACTCTGACACTGTACATCAAGGTGCTGGACATTGATGATAACAGTCCTGTTTTTACCAATTCAACGTACACTGTTGTTGTTGAAGAGAATCTGCCAGCTGGGACCTCCTTCCTTCAAATAGAGGTGTGTGAACAAGCATTAATCCATGACATCTGTATTATAAGATTACCTGTGAAAAGACATTGAAGTTTAACTATAAACATATGATGAGCTCAGAATAGCTTAAATTCAGATAAGCTGTAGATAAATCTTACTGTGTTTTTTTTTCTTAAAACCTTCCTCTAGGAGAATCCATAAAATCAAAAGGAGAAAGTTTGCACTCATAAGAAACATTATACATTTACATATATTAAATAATGCTTAATTATTTAATTATTAAAATATAGTCTTGTCAGATTGACAACACAAAGAAAAAGCCTATTTTCTCAAAAATAAACAATATTAATTTTTCATGAGTGTCTTCCACATCTATCAAAGGGCTACCACAAATATCAAATAGATATTAACATATATACATACATTTACACACATATATACATGCCCATATGTTCAAGTATATGCATATATGACATGTATATATTCACATATGCATATATACACATGAATTAATATATTTCCCCATGTAATTTATACACATATATGCAAAATTATTTATTCTGTAGTAACTGTTTTTTCATTTTCACATTTTCCAAATTTCTAACTCTTCTTAACTGAATTTCTATATTAAAACCTCTTTGCTCAATTGCAATATTATCATCAGCTTCTGACTTTTTAAGACAGTAGCCCAAGTTAACCTATAAATCTTATTTTTGTAATATGTGTATATATGTATATGTGTATGTGCATGTGTATATGTGTATATGTGTATGTATGTATACATATATGTGTATGTACATACATACACATATATACATTTTTTGGTGACACAAAAGTATCAAGATGAATTCACAATTCCTAGAGAATTCTCAATCAGCTTTATACAACACCCAACACTGCTAGTCAGAAGCAAGATCCTAAGTATCTAAGATATGCCTCCCATACAACCTTGAGTGGTTTATTTTTTTTTTTCTGCTAGAAAAAGCTACTTTGCAACTGTGAACTGAGAAGCAAGTCAGCTACCAGACAAAGAGAGAAACAGAAAGGATTATTGAAGGCCATGTAAAAATAAAACGATCAAAATGTCAAGGGGGATGCTGATTGATGTTTAAGGCTCTAAACAGCCAGAGGCATTGTGTTCTGTCACAGCATTCGGAGGATTAGATTGCTGTCATTTGAATCTTGAATATCCCCCAAGGCCCATATGCTTAAGGCTTGGTCCTCAGCCCGTGGAATTATTACATGTTGGGGCACAGAGAACATGCCCTTGAAGAAAGATACTGAGTCCCTAGCCCCTTCGTGTTTCATGACACAGACAAAGCTTCTATGGTCCTCATTTACCACCTTCACATATCCACATAGGGCTTAGTGACCAGGGACTGAACCCTACTTTATGAGTTACTTCACAGAGTAATTTTATTACAATATTAGAAAGGTAACTAACAGTGTTGGTCAAAGACAAAGTGGAAACAGAAGAATTTTCAACAGGAAAATGACACAAAATCTGTGCTTTAACTGGTCCACTCTACTGTGATGTCGTGAACTGATAAGAGAAGAGCATGACTAATAGCTAGACAGTATGTACCCAAATGAGTGTGTATTCAACAGACCCAAGGATCTGCACTTCTATTCTTACAGCTCTGCTCCATCCAGCAAGGAGCTAGTCCCAGTCTGTGCCACTGAGTGGAATGGTCACTGTGCCTCCACAAAAAACAAAACAAAACAAAACAAAAAACAAAAAAACCCACAAAAAACAAAAAAAAAATACACACAGAAATGAAACCATCTTTCAATTCGGGCTCCAATTCAGATCACCTTTGGATGCTATATCATCTTTCCCCTTTGATTTGGGTATTTATGTCTTATTTCTCTTTCATGGTATGGTATTTACACCTGAGTTTATTTTATTCTCTTTACTGCACCTTCTTCATAATGAGCGCTTAAGGGATACTGGTCAAAAAGCAGGGAAGTGTAGGGAGAAGCCTTCACAAATATGTTACCTCAACCTTCCAAGGCATCCTTCTGAAAAGCAACTGTTTCCATATTTCCATGTTTTCCTAATGGGATTTTAGAACCTGTGCATGTAAATCACTCCTTCAACATTTCTATTAAAATATTTTATGCTCATTATCTTATGTCTGTCCTTTCTCTTTCTTTCCGTTTCCCATTTACCAAGAGATGACAAGTCACGTGTCTCTTTCCTATCATCGAATTCATGCTGTCCAAGGCACTAATGCATTTCCATCAGTCCTCAGTCCATCTGTGGGAAACCCTCTGATATAACCATTCTTCTCTCTGACTTGTCCTAGGCCAAGGATGTTGATCTTGGAGCCAATGTGTCATATCGGATCAGAAGCCCGGAAGTGAAGCACCTCTTTGCACTGCATCCATTTACTGGGGAATTGTCTCTTCTGAGGAGTTTGGATTACGAGGCCTTTCCTGACCAAGAGGCAAGCATCACATTCTTGGTGGAGGCCTTTGATATTTATGGGACGATGCCACCTGGAATAGCAACAGTCACAGTAATTGTGAAGGTAAGGAACCTGGGGTCACTGCCCTCTTCTCTCTCTATATATATATATCAGGTATGTCTTTAAACTCATGATGTATTTTTGGAACAAGCCATAGGAACTGAGAGGGATAATGATTTATTGATGTGAAATACATATGGAGACTTGCAAAATAACCCTAGTAGATGGATATTAAAGACACAGACACATTAAACAAATCTTTGAAGGACTGTTATGAGTGCCACATGCTATGACTGGCCATAGCATTTTTATACAATATGGTCCACAGTCCATAACAATGTAGATATTAACATTCTAAGGTTGGAAAAAGAGAGATACATAATACTGATGATGATGAGTTTATTGGCCTCAGAATAAATGAGTTTTAGTTTGTAATTTCAAGACTCTAAGATACAAAGAGCTTCTGAGACAGGTGGGTTTAATGTTCAATTCTAGCTCAACCTTTGAGTTTTCTGCACTGGAGCTTTGCTTACCTTTCTGGTGGATAAGAATTTGTCTTGTCCTCCAGGTATGGTAGCCAACACAACCATGGTTTTAGCAAGAGGGAAGCAAAGAGGGTCCTCACAAAAACAATACCAGCCTGGTCTGCGTTGCTAGTTCTAGTGTGTGTATATACATTCTCTTGGTGAAAGGAGAAGTTGTCATAACAGGAAAGTCAATCACTCAGTGAGAATGACAAAAATGATCAAGTACATTAAAACCCCACCTGACCCAGATGATGGATGTCTTGTTTTTCTTAGCTTAAGGCTGTTGTAGGCCTGAGTCCTTAAGCATTAAAAAGAGGAAAATAGTCCAAATCTTACTGACATGTATAAATATAATTTTATTTGCCTGATGTAATTGTCATCTCCTAGGCTTACTGTCTCTGTCTGCTAACCTAGACCAAGTCCTAGAAGCTCCTAGCTTCCGTATAATCTCATGAAGGCCTAGAATGTTTTCAGCCTCTGAGACTTACTACTGAAGAAGGTCAGCCTTTCTAGCTCTTTCTGAACTCTGGCTGGTTGGTTCAACTCAGCTGTTCTGGCTCAAACTCCTCACCAAGGTGACTGATCCAATCTGGCTTCTCTCTCTCCTCAATTGCTCTGCTTGGCCTCATACTAACTTTGGCAATCTGTTCTGATCTTCTGTCTCCTTCTCATTCTCTGGTTCATTCTGTCTTTGCCTGTGGCTAGATTGTTCTTTCTCTGTAACCTGTCTTTGTACAAACTGTACCTGTAAAAACTGTTCCCTTCTCTCTCTCTACACTGCCCCTCAATCAGCTTCCCTTTCCCTTTCTCTTCTTGTGAGAATTGGGCAGATCCTATTCTGGCAAGTCTTTCTCTGATTCGTCACTTTGTCTGCCACTCAATTAGACATCACTTTCAAACATGGATGCTTCCACCTTCAAACTAACCTTACCCTCATTGTTTGAGATTAAAGGTGAGTACTAAGAGTGTGTCTGTATTCCAGCCAGAGGAATTAAAGATGTATGCTAAGGGCTGAGCCACACCACAACTAGAAACAGGTTCTTTCGCTAAATAACACAGTCTCGGTTTTCACAGTGTGATCAAAAATCCTGCAACAGACACGTGACAATGGAAGATGCCTTTTATTTGATGGTGTCTTTCTGTCCTCCCCAGGTTAAAAAATAGCTAATCAAATGTCACTGACTTCTCTCTGAGGAGTAGCTGGTGGTGATGATCAGAGTTATCCAAGAGTGCCGTTGGATGCACTGGCTTTAGGCTAGACTTACGAGCATGCAGGTAGTCAGAAGAGGTCAAATTGGAACTAAGCCTATCAATTGATTGAAACACAGTCTGCTTTGATTGTATCCATGGAAAAAGTCAGTAGCAACAAATTGGGTTCAACTATTTTCTTTTTAAAAGGGGAGGCTAAAAATATGTTTTTAGTAACCCTGGCTTCCTAGATAGGTTTTCCTCTTCCAAGCCTGCTTTTCACCGTGATCCACAGTTTCACTAAGACTCACAGCATCTATAAGGGATCCAGTCACTGTGTCTCATTCTGTCCTCTAAATTTAGAGAATGTTGGACTAATCCTGTGCCTCTGTCCTTTGTTTTATTCAGAGAAGTCTTTGATTTATTCCAGCGAATAAATCTGCCTGATCCATGTCATTAATTTATTGTACATTTGAAACAAAACTTCTCTAATAATTATATACATGTTCAACATCACTTTTTCTTTTTTTCTTTTCTTACTTATCCAAGCATAATAAAATTTCAGACTAAATTTTATTATTTTAAATTTCTAAAGGCAGATGATTACTTTTTTTTTCTGGTAACACCAGGTAGGGTATGCAAATTGAAACTTTAAAATTCTCCCATGTACCACTGAAGCCAACAAAATGTCCCCACTGTTCCTAACAGACAACTAGCGTACAGGTCCTGTTTCTCTACTACTACAACCTCTCCGAACTTGCAAACTTTCTGTGGTTTGTTTGCTTCTATCTGCACTGGCAGGCCATCCTGCTGATCATATAATTTTATAGCATTTGAGGAAGAGCTATTTGTTCCACAAACAGTCACCATGGCAAAAGTGTCTTAAAGATCCTCTCTTTGAAAAGTATGAGCAGAGGCATGGTTTCTTTTGTAAAGAAGACAAAACGAAATGGTAACATATTTAGTATTGAACTCACCTAATACTTTAAACCTTGGTAAATGCATAAATCAAGGAATACTTGGAAGAACATATGTCTAAATGATGAACAAAATGAAGAGTTTACAACCAATACCAGTTAAAAGCTTTTCCAGTAACAAGTTCCAATAGTCTAAACCAACTATATTTTAATATATCTCATACTATCATATGATAACATAGAATCTATATTTGTTGTAGATTTAGAGGGCACTGATAGACAAACCCTGATTGTATGGAAAGTAGTAAATTATGTACTGTGGGTAAATATCTAAAAAATTAAAAACAAAACTCCGAAGAATGTAAATAGTGAGATGGAGTATGATGTCCTACCTTCCAGACAGTTCTTAGAATCCAAGATATATAATCCAATTATACAATCACATAATTGCAGAGCTAGAAGGAATGCAGATCAGAAAAGGCTGAAGGTGTTCATAGGCAAATGGCCCCTACAAGAGACGAGTATGTCTGTCTGTCTCCAAGTGCTCTGTGAGGCAGGAAGAGCTAGACAAAGGGTCTGCAATAAAAGATTGCCCACCTACAGGCTCAGTTTGTGGCAAACAGTGGTTCCTGTGAGGACCTCATATTTTGTTCTTTCGAAGGAGTTTCCTCCGAAACAAAATGTTGTTATTCCACTGAGTATAAACAAGACATTAGCTCTTCTAGAAGGAACCAGTGCACAGGGCTAATGGCAGCACTGACAAAGCACCTGAGGGTCACTGAGTAGGGTCCTGGCTTTGATTTGGACATAGAAGCCATGGCTTGAAGATATAGTCTCTTTTTGGAACAACAACAACAAAGCCAGAACCTCTACACACTTTAAGACTAGCAATTGCCATCATGCTCTTGTCTAAATGAGGGACACTTGAACAAAAAGATAATTATAGGAAACTAGCTATTGAACTATTGGTTACTATTTGCTACCCATGTCCACTTCTTTCTCTGGGTAGCCGGATGGATCTGGAGTAGAGGGAAGGAAGCTTAACCAGGTATACAGAGCAGAATCTTTGTGAAGCAATAAACACACCTGGAAACAGCTTCAGAGTGCTGGTTCATTTATTGGGGGAGGGCTATTTATGCCCTGAATAGGGAGCCAGGGTCTCTGGGGCAAAGCTTGTGTGACTGTGTATCACTGACCAGGGCAGGGGTGTTAAAAGATGCTTCATCTGTATACTCAGGGGTTATAGAATCAGGGGAAGAGAAAACCTTATAAGGTTAAACAAAGAGGGAAGCCTGTTAACTGTCAGAGTAATATATTCCTGCTAGGGTTGATGGTGGGGGAGCCAACTTGATATCAGCAGGTTGGAGTGGGAGAAAGCTAACTCTTCTGTCCTCATACTTGGGGTATGTGGGGTTGAAGCTTCCTTGACTCTTCCTCTATAACCCTGGATCGTTATGGCCCCACAGTTATTCTTAAAATGTACTAAATGTGTGGGGCTGGAGAGATTTTTGCATGATTGGGAACACCGTTTTTGCTCTTCCACAGGATCTAGGTTCAATTCCTGGTATCCACATGGAAGCTTGCACCAAACCTGAAACTCCAGTTCCAAAGATCTGATGCCTTTTTCTTGCCTTGGCGGGCATCAGACATGGACAGACACATATGCAAGCAAAACACCCTTGCACATAAAATATAATTTAAATATTAAAAATATGAAACACTGAGCTCTTCCATAAAGTTATTTATCTTGAAAAAAATGGTTTTCTATGGTGGCCTTCCAATATCTTTCCCCTTCCTGTCTGCTGGTCAGCGTCTTGTTAATTTGTTTCTTCTAATGCATTGGCTATCAAATTTGAAAAACTGAACACCCAGAGAGACAGGATTTGTGCTGAAACAGGTAATTGTTTCAGATATCTTCGTATTCTATCAGCTTAGACTGTGGACCAAAATGGCACCTGTTGTCTCTAGACTAGAGGAAGCCAATAAAAACGTACAAACAAGTTGAATTTGTCTCCTGAGCTGTGGCAATTACACGGGTCTCTTAGAACTTCATTAGTAGTGCATGGTGGTTTCTGGACGTCCTAAGAAAGTACCTTATTTGTGCATATAATACAGCCTTTTAACATTCATTGATTAGCACTTTTACTCCTAATTAAAAAAAAAAAAATCTCTTGTCACGGTTCACAAGCTCTAACCCACTTCCAGTGGGAGTGAAGGAAGCTGTTAAGATCTTATTCCTACTAAAGCCTTATGACCAGTGAATATAGGCTCTGTGGTCATCGAGACTTCCCAGCCATGCACAGCTGCTGTCCCTGCCCCGAGGAGCTACCTGTCACACACTGTGTGGTGTTTGTCATGTTGGGTATCTTAGTATAGCCTCAGAAAACTTTGAACTCATTCAGTTTTCCAAACAATAATTTACATCTTCAACATAGTAATCACACACACACACACCATATACATACAGACACACACACATATGTACACACACCACACACATACATATATACACACACCATAGACAAATAACACATACATACACACAACACATATACATAGACACACATACATACCACACACACACACACACACACACACACACATATATATATATATATATATATATATATATATACATATACATATACATATACATATACATATACATATACATATACATATATATATAGATAGACAAATAGCACACATACATAATACAAACATACACACATATATACACACACTCACTCCATAGACAAATAACTTTGGAAAACATGAAACTACATAAAAGTTAATACATTTCTACACAGCAGAACTTCATGTAATGTTAATATAGATTGTCTATTTCAGAGAAATAAAATAATGTTTTTGATACTAATAAAGACTATTTGGTCCTGTTCATAAAGCCTCTTCTGGGACTGATGCTCCAGAGAATGATATTTGAAGAAACTGCCTTAGGCTTTAGAGAAAACAACTATTTGTATGGTTGAATATGGAATGGGTTGTTGTTTTAAATGTAGATATAAATTCCACCTCTTTTCTATCTTACCCCTAATAAAACCTTTCATAAAATCTTCAAAACTATGCAATGGTTAAAGATCTGTAGGTTCTTGAGACAAATATGGAGGTTTAAAATTACCTACAGAAAGTGGTATTTTAAATGTTATATGAGATTTTTCTTTTATTCTTTGTCTCATTTTGTAAATTCTGTTTTATTTGGCTGCCTGTTGGTTAGTTTTTTTTGTTTGGTTGTCTGGATGGTTGGGTTTTGTTTTTTCAAGACAGGTTTTCTGTCTGGAGCTGGTTCTGTAGATCAGGCTAGCCTCTAACTCATAGAGATGCTTGTGCCTCTAGCTCTTGAGTGCTGCAGTTAAAGGCGTATGCCGCCATGTCCAGCTGTTTTGTTTTTAATGAAAATTCAGTTCACGTCTTCTTCCCTAAAATATTCCAGTGAATTTTGTGATCACCTTTGTCATTGCCTCCAAATATCAAGATAAGGGTTTAGGGCCTGACTCACCAGATTTCAATTGGACCTTTACCTTTTATTAACTGGATAACAATAAGTAATACACACAAACACACACACACACACACACACACACACACACACAGACACACACACACGTTATATATATGAACATAGGTCTTTAGTATCTTGAAGTTTCAGTGTTTCTCAAAAGTTTATTTTTGGTATATCATGTGAAAATATTCAGTTTCAGGGATCTCGTTGATTGGTTCCCAAGGGCACTGACCTCATGAAGGGATTAATATACTAACAGATTACAGTGTAATGAATTAGGGAAGATCTTTGTTTAAATTAAGGTCTCTCTTTTGCTTGTTTTCTGGCCACTGTGAAGTACAAAGCTTTGGTCTATATTATTCTCCAAACTCGGAACCGTAACTCAAAATAAATCCATCCTTCTTTAATTTTCTCAAATATTTTGCTACAGCAAAAAGATGACAAACTCAGAAATTCCACTGTCCCCTGACAAATCTGGGTGTCTTAGGATTACTACTGCAGTTGTGAAGCATGATGGCTAACAGCAAGTTGGGGGAGAAAAGGGTTTCTTCAGCTTATAATTCCATATCACATTTGACCATCAAAGGACGTCAAGACGGGAACTGAAACAGGGCAAGACCTTGGAGGCAGCCTCTGATGCACAGGGCAGAGGAACGCTGCTTAATGGCTTACTCAGTCCACACGGCTGAATGTCTCAGCTTGTCTTCCGTATATGCTGGAATCCTAAAGAAATATGCATTGAAGACAGTGAAGAAACGGACTTAGTATTGAGGGCAGAACGAAGCAGACAACAAGCAAAAGCTTTCTTATACAGACTTCCAGCAGAAAGTGTGGCGTAGAATAGAACTGGATCTACCTGCTTCAAATTAAGGGGGAAACATCTCTTACAGGGATACTCTCCTGCTGCCTGTGCCCTGGACTACTCACTGCCTGCCTGCCCTTGGGGGTTGGAAGTGAGGTGGCGGGGAGTCAAGGACACAGACTCCGGGAGCAGGGGAGAAACACTGCAGCAACCTTATCTGAACGCTGCTGCAAGTTCCTTTAATACCCTCCATCCAACCCACACCCCATTGGTCCCAAGAAAACATTTCTTCTAAACAGCAGTTCCCATTGGCTGGCATTGTCTGAGCCTGCAATCCTTGGTCTCTCAGGCAGTCTTCAGTTAGGTCCTCCTGCAGGAGATGCTTTTGCGACTACGCACCCATTTCCGTAGAGGTGGCCCTGTGGTTCCTGCTCTACCCTTCAACTTTGAATTCTAGCTAATTCCAGATGTAGTCAGGTTGGCATCCATGGCAACCATGAACGGCCACCGCACTCGACAACTAAGAAAAAAATCTTCCAGTGAAGAGTTTAGTTTTCGAAGACTATGAAACTATCAAAGAAATTGACTTCTCTTTAAGAATGTCCCCATGCAAAGCAAAACAAAAAACAAAAACAAAAACAAAACAAAACAAACAAACAAACAAAAACCTATGCCAGTTGTCTAAGGGCGCGCACATCTCGACAGTACACTCAGGAGTGTGAGGATCAGAGGACTCTGGAAGCATAACCCAAGAAAGCTGCAAGAAACAGAAGACAGAAGACAGACCTACAGGAAACTAGGGTAAAACAGCTTCTACATGGACTCTGGCGGCCAGGAAGAGACCTAATTGACACAGAAAATAGAGCCAACTGCCCTTACCTGAGAGGAGTTAGAAGAGGGTAGGGTGGCCGGACAAGTCAGTACCCTCGGCAGGCAGACTTGTCAGAAGCATAGAGTTAAAGCCATCCTCTATTTCACATCACTGTATTTCTTCGGGGAGGGTAGGAGCTGAAGGAGATTTAGCCCACAATTGATTCATGTTTATAAAACATATCTTTTTATACTTAGTTTCTGTGTTCATTTTTTCAGCTTGCTATTCATTTATAAACTGGCCAGCGAGCGTACAGCATCCTAGAATGCTGTTCAATATTTTTTTCTTCTCAAATCTACCCTTTAGTCTGAAAAAAAAAATGGTTTGCGTGATCATTTTAGACTTTCGTTTTGAACATAAAATAGACTAAATAAAGTCTTATTTTTCTTCCATCTAGCTAGCAATAACTTGAGGTCACATCTTATTTGTAGGACGCATGGATTCAAATTACAAGCTTTACTGGTTAAAAAATAACACAGCGAGAGATGCCTGGTGTTGTTTTCGTTGAAAAACCATGGCAACATTTTGGAATGCTCTGTTGAAATACAAAAACTAATTTTTGTTCAGATCAACAAATATAGCCATAGGAAGCAAACTATAATGGGTTTTAATGATAAAATTAACTATAGGGCAGAGGAAGAAATCTTTCCTTTTGCCAATACTGCCCTCTAGTGGTAGAGCTGAGCTTTTTAAATTTAACTGCATACTAGAACATGCACAACAGGAGTTTTTTTTTTCTTTGATGGCCCTGAAGCATAAATATAATGAACTATTGATTATGCGTGTTGGCATTGCATTCCAATAAACTGTCTCACCCAAAAAAAAGCGCATTGTGGGAGAATGATGGGCAATCTGACACATATTTCACCCACAATAGAGATCCTAAGCGTAAAACATGGAGAGGAGGCCATGAAAAGAAATACGGGTACATTGTAACGATATTGATTTATTCTTCATGCTGTCGATGGCAAGCGAAATAATGAGAAGGATAAGCAATCTCTTAATGGTCTTCTGTTATTATAACCTTTGGCGTGTGTGTAATCGGTTTATGAGGATGGATATCAAAACACCCAGTGTGGATTCGCAAAGGTGAACCTGCCAATACCTGCCTTGCAGAAGAGAAAAAAATGGGTCTTTTCTCTTCATACCACCAAGAACTGAATTATTGCAACTAGAAAAATACGTCCTCCTGTGTCATCCTGCTATCCCACCGCCAGAGAATCGAATCTTCCAAAAATGTACATTTCCTTGGGAAAGAGGGATAACAAAAGCAAAAAACAGAAGCACACTGAGTTTATCAGCCTCTGGAAAGTCATGTAGTTAAACATGTCATCTTGGGTTCTCCTTTTATAACCTGTAGAAGTTATAGTTTAGGGGTGCCTATGGATTCCCATCTTCGGTTATAAAATACACTTACTAAATTATTCACTATTCTTTTTAAATTTATCTATTTATTCATGTTAGAGCCTAATATCAGCCCTCTGCCATTCCACCTTTCCCTTCTCTTTGAGAATGGGGACCCCCACTTTGGGTGTCACACACCCCCAGTAACATAACACCACCTACCACCACCACCACCCCCTACACACACAAAGTTGCTCCAGGACTAGGCACATCCTCTCCCACTGAGGCCAGACAAGGCAGGCCATTTAGGGGCATGGAGGTCCACAGGCAGGCAGGCAGGCAACAGGCTCATGGACAGCCCTTGCTTCAGTTGTTGGGGGACCAACCCGAAGACCAAGCTGCTCATGAGCTACATATGTGTGGGGGCCCTAGGTCCAGCCTGCGCTTGTTCTTTTGTTAGTGATTCAGTCTCTGGGAGTCCCCAGCAAAATGATAGGCCAGTGTGTATGCAAATGCTTCCTCCAGTTTCCCTGCCTAGATCCCCAGATGAGTCCTTTACACCACTGGTTGTGAGGAGCCAGTGTTTCTAAGTCCATTTGCCACCTCAGATTCTACACTGCACAACTTGTAAATGAAGTCTTTTGAAGAAGATGTCGTGAACACCACATGTCTGAGGACATACCTTTTATTTTTCCAATCTTGCCGACTGTTAGAGCACTGTTTCTAGATAATGCCTTCAGGTTCTTCTTATTTGGCCTACTGTATTGTACACAGGAAAGGAAACTTGCCTCATTTTTTCATACATAACCAACCCCAACCACTTCTGCAAAAGGAGAAGTTAACAATTGGTTAATTAGTACATTTCAGGCTAGCATTGGGTGAAGGGGGCGGTTCTGATGCTAAGGTCCTGTTCCCCAATTGGTTCTTGATTTGTCAGTAAAGAAAGCTGGGGACCAACTGCTGGGCAGAGGGTACAGGTGGGACTTCCTCCGGATCCCAGGAGGAAAAGGCAGATGCAAGGAAAGAGAGGAGTTTCTGCCATGCCTTGGAGGGAGAAGAACACAGCAACCGTGTGAGGTCTTGAGGGTGGGGGAAGCTGGGGCCTGTGGCCACTACTACAAGCAGGAGGACACGGATGTTTGACAGGGGCCAGGTAGGAGTGGCCACCAATGTTTAGGGCAGGTAGAGAGATGCAGATAATAAATTGGCAAGGGCACAATTTTTCAGGCGGTAGGTATCAGCGCCCGACAACTGTGCCAAAAAAGACAAGTTATAAAGGAACAAACTATGTCTGTGCCTTTTGTCTGGGGATTCAAGGGAAGCCAGGTGGGGGCTGGTGGCACAACCAACCCCAGAGTGAAGGCGGTAACAAAGCAACACGCAGCAATTGGGTAGAAAAGATGTGTCCGAACACACAGGAAAGAATGAATAGAGTGTTTTACCACATTCATTCAAGAGTGAATTTTTAAAGGTGCCTTGGAAAGGAGCAATTGACAACATCTGCATAGAACCTAAATGTGTTTGTCCGGAAGCACCCCAAACAATGCAGGATATGATGCTTGATCAAACATTAAAGCAATCATTGTAGTAAATATTATCAAGTCAGGAAAAAAAATGACATGCGGTTCTCCCCAAATGACGAGATGGTTAAGAAAAATCTTGTTCGCTCGGAGAAATTGATTTATTGTTTTTGGCTCTTACAAATAATTGCATCAATTCAGATATATCAGTACCTGCCTGGACCACTTTTATTTGTCAAATCGTGGTTAGGAGAGTTTTCGCAGGGACATCTCCATCTGGAGTCAGATAGTATCCAGTAGTGTAGTATCCAGTACTTAGTTATCATGGCCATAACTTAGTATCTATCTACTCAGTGACTGGCAGTAAGCCTTTACCACCAGAGTGAAATGAAATCAGATACATATAAATTGCTTTGGAATTTCCCCCTTAAGTAAATTAACACTGTTTTCTATATGTAAGCATATGTACTTGTGAATACCACCACTGTAGTGCTTCAGGGAAGACTTCCTTCTCTTGTTTTATATTCATAAGAATGAAAAGTTGAATTAAAGAACATTTCACAGTTGGCTCATGCAATCATACTAAGTATGTGGGATGTTCAAGCTTGTAAGAACACAGAGAAGTTTGAAAAGAAGAAACAACAGAACGAATAAAAAAAAATACTATCTTTTATCCTGTTTCCTGGACTGTATTGGGGGCAATAAGGAATAGGGTTTCTCTGTGTAGCCCCGACTGTCCTGGAATTCTCTCTATAAACAAGGCTAGCCTGGAACTCAGAGATCTGCCTGCTTCTGCCTCTTGAGTGCTGGGATTGAAAAGATGAGCCAAACCCGGACGCTTTTGCGGATGACGGAAAGTGCTTGCTGATAGGAACCTGATATGGTTCTGCCAGATCCTGACAAATACAGAGGCAGAGGCTTACAGCCAACCATTGGATTGAGCATGGAGTCCCCATGGAGGAGTTAGAGAAGGGACTAAAGGAGCTGAGGGGTTTTGAAGCCCCGTGGGGGGAGCAACAGCGCTAACCAGCCAGACTCCCAGAGCTCCCGGAGACTGGACCACCAACCAAAGGGTACACATTGAGGGACCCATGGCTCACACCGCGTATGTGGCAGAGGATGGCCTTGTTGTACATTAAGGGGAGGAGAGGCCTTTGGTCCTGAGGGGGTTCGATGCCCCAGTGTAGGAAAATGCCAGAGCGGGAAGGCGGGGGTGGGGGGGGTGGGGGGGGAAGCACCCTCATGGAGGCAGGGGAAGGAGGGAGGGGATATGGGCTTTCCGGAGGGGAGACCTGGAGAGGAGATAACATTTAAAATGTAAATAAAGAAAATATCCAGATAGATAGATAGATAGATAGATAGATAGATAGATAGATAGATATAGAGAGATAGAGAGATAGATATAGAGAGATAGATAAAATGAAAAAAGGTGAGCCGCAACACCTGGCTCAGAATGTAACTTTTTAAAAGATCACATTTGGAGCCAGGTGGCCAGTGATAGCTTGTTTGTGGTTTCTGACTTGGCATCTATGAAGGCCTGAATTCAAGACCCAGAGCCTACAGAAAGAAAGGAAAGGGAAGGTGGAAGGGGAAAGAAAGGTGGAGGGGAAGGAAGGGAGAAAAAGGGAGAGAAGAGAGTAAAACACTGGGCAGGGTGGCATGTGTCTGTATAGTTTTGGGTGGGCAGGGATGGACAAATCCCTGAGACTCATAAGCTAGCCAGTCTCGCCTCCTGGGGAGTCCCAGGCCAGTTAGTGACCACTCCTCATAAAAGGAAGCGCAAGCAACAGCATCGACAAAACGTCGCCTCACGTCGTACTTTTAGTCTTCAAATGCACAAGTGAACACAAGCAAGGCCACCTCACACACACGATGAATGGGCACACACGAATGCTCATACATTTACATCACACAAAAATTCTCTTTTCGTTTTCAAAAGTTAGAATTTACATCCTACCCTTAGGGATAGCCTGGAGGAAATTCCAAGCATCCTTTGAGCTTTGAGTGGCGAAAAGTGTGTGATATTCTGAGGGTGCCCTTCAGCTAATATCACATACACTGAATATATATATATATAACACACACACACACACACACACACACACACACACACACACACTTCTCTCTACAGTTTAAGTTAGGAGATAAACAGGTCTGAGAGGATAAAACTGGTCTTGGTATAAAGATTGCATGACATAAAAAACCGGATAGACCTAACCGGTTCCCCGGTCTCCTTTGGCCACAGCACTAAACTGTCAATTCCACTTTACAGGACATGAATGACTACCCTCCGGTTTTTAGCAAACGCATCTACAAAGGGATGGTGGCTCCAGATGCGGTCAAGGGGACACCGATCACCACCGTTTATGCTGAAGACGCAGACCCACCTGTAAGTAGAGATACTGGTCGATGCTCTGGGTTGAGGTTAGAAAGTGCCCCGTTCGAGAAAGCATCCAGATTTTGAGGATCCCACTCCTCCTTTCGGGAGTCCTTACTGAGTACACGTCTACTGGTCATGTTTTATGTGACCACTGATGAAGGTGTACAGCTGACGGCATGCTTTTTAGTTAGATTTCACGTGTTTACTATTTGCCAATTTATCCAGCATTAATGATAAATGCGTGCAAAACTGTCTGCATTTGGAACGATGAACCATCGTGCAGGATCTTTATTTAAGTTGAATTTTGTGTGGAAGAGGTTTGATATTCATGCATTTCTGTTTTATTTATGCATGACTATTTTATAAGCAAGTGCTAAGCCCATGTATAACATATTTTATAACCACAAATTTCTGCATCTCTTTCAGATGTATTTAGATTTTTCTTTAATCATGTTGAGTGTTGACCTATTTGTAAACATCCCAAGTTGCCAATCAAGACAGAGAGCTTTCAACTAATACATAATTATAACAGAAATGAAGAATTTTTTTCTTAATGTTGTTAAATTATTACATTTGATACAAGTCAAAAATAATACCAGTACAAAACACTCTGTATAAAGCCTACAATTCTTTCCAATATTTTTTTTGTTTCTGAACAGAATGTTAAAATTTATATTTTTACTTTGAATGAACTCATGCTACTAATGGTTTCTAGAGAATGCAAATAAACTGATTGCGTGAGCTATTATTAAAAAGTCTAAAACGATTAAAGCCTTAAATCATGCAAAGTGACTTAAAATTATTTCTTAGTGCTAGTATGAATACTATTTCTAAAATGATTTTTTTACATTTAAAAAAATCAATGGCAGTCATAACATTTTTCAGTTCCAGCAGCTACAAGCTATATGAAGCTTGTTGTGAAAAAAGAATAGGTTAATCTTGGAAGCAATGGTCTTTAGTTCAGGATCTCCTTCTCCAGGATGCTAAAACACTTTTGTAACCGGCTTCTCACGGCTTGGAAAATAAGCAAAAGTTCATAGCTGTAAACACATCAATAGCAAAAAGTACCTGCTGCACACTGTTCAGTGTGATCTGAGAGCACACAAATATCAGTGAACACCCACTGTCCACTAGGTTAATCAGCTTCTGCTGTCAAGAAACTCACAAGTGGGCAAGATAGAACTCCAGAGAGAAATTAGAACACAGTAGAAATGATAAATGAAGAGGTTAGAAGATCATTAAGTTTAAGAGAGCAATTGATGTCTGGCCTAATGGCTCTGTTCCTCTGTACGGGATGCTCAGAGTCTTAGGGTGTTTGCTCTTGGCACATGTGACTTTGGTACCCGGTGAGCTAATTGTTTCCATGAGGGTGATAAATGATTTCTCGGTCAATGGTCTACTCTATTCAGTTATCTTTCCTAGAAGGAGTCTCTGATTTAAATCATTAAAGTTGTTTTTAAAACTTTCTCAGGTCGGCATTTCTGTAGGAAAAATGACGGTTTAGTTCACACCCTCAGTTCTTAGTGCATATTGAAATATCTGGTGATTAATTGATGATGATGGTAGTCATGATGATGATGGTGATAATTGCTTTTCAGCAAGTAAAATAAGCACTCGGGTCATCCCACTGGTCGAGCATGCTGGCTTTACCTGCTGCATTCACGTACAAAACTCTAATCCTGTTTCCATCGGACACTGAAACAGTGACAATGTTTCACGGTAGCTGTTATTCAGATTTTTAGCTTTGTAACCATTTCTACAGATTTATTCCCCTGAATTAAGATGCCTATAGTCTGGCTGCCTCCACAGCGATGCAAAATAATAACCTGGTTCCAAGGAAATTTTCATAAGACAAGTGCCGTATGCATAATTTTAAAATATTATAATTGATTTTTTTCTTACACTTTGATGTTTGGTTTCATAAAAATCATGTAATTTCCAGACATGCTTACCAGTGCTTTCTTCTCTCATTGCTAAAAATATTCACTTACCAATAGACAATAATTTTAATTTGCTGTCCTGTAGGCTTTCTGTTTCTTTATCTATCCCAGTACTTGAGCTATTACCTCTCATATATAGAACTAAATGTTTATTTGGTGACCTCTGTTCTAAATTGTAAGACCTTTAATGGTAGGAAACCCATTCAATGTTTGTATTCCATATCTTAGTTCAGTAAATAATGGTCAGCTAGAAAAAATTTACATAATGGAATAGATAAAGTAATGTGTATTTGTATCTTCTTCAGTGTTGGCAAGTTTGGAGATATCTCTATCTATCTATCTATCTATATCTCTATATCTATATCTATAACTATAGCTCTGTCTCTCTCTCTCTCTCTCTCTATATATATATATATATACACACACACACACACACACACTGTTGGTAAAATGGCTGGGAAATGCAGGGAGTCCCTCCAGGCTGGAAGTAGCTCAGGGTTCCTCCAGCTGGAAGTTAGGCCCGGCTGCTGTGGTTCCATGGTTCCTCAGGGCATGGTCCCAATGACACGAGAAAGTCCATGGGTTTTTACAGGCTTTATTGTCATGGCAGATGGTAGATAGATCTGGATGCACCCCCCATAAAACCCAGAGCAGTCCTGAGTTAAATAGCAGGGAGAGAGGAGGGAAGGGCTGGGGAAGTATGCTTAATTGGCTCCACCCTCTGGCCTTCAGGTACCTCATTAGTATGTAAATCTCTCTCTGCAGCCTGAGGCTTGTTAATCACACCCTCTACCTATGCCCTGCCTGACTGAAGGGTGCAGGTTGAATGGAGATTAGGCCTTATGTCAGGAGCCTGGATTCTGGGGGCTTGACCAAACACCCACAACCCAAGAACCAGCATATCCTTCCACAGCCCAACATACACACACACACACACACACACACACACACACATATATATACACACACATGTATACATATACATATATACATATGTACATATACATATATGTATACACACACACACACATACACACACACATACATATATATACACACACATGTATACATATACATATATACATATGTACATATACATATATGTATACACACACACATACATATATATGGAAAACTTGCTGTCTCCGAGCTTCAGTTAGGTAGCTGAAGAACTGAAATTTAAGAATGATATAAATGTATGCTTGGCACAGCTTCTGTTTAAGTGGTACTGTTTTAAGTATCAGTGCTATTCAAAAAAAAAAAAAAAAAAAAAAAAAAACCTTTATGTTTAGAGACTTATCACATCTTGTTCAAGACCTCCCATTTGATTTGAAGAAAGTGGGAGCCGCACATTTTCAACTATAAAGTGGCAAGAGCAAACCCTTTGATGTGTCACAGGCAGAGGGTGAGTGCAGCCTCAGAGCCTGGAAGAACACTATTTCTGAATATAAATTAAAAATTATAAAAGGCATGTTGGGCAAAATTAAAGTGCTCTGGAAGGAGGAGCGATCTTCCAGGATTCTAACACCATTGAGATTGTCTCTTCTGCTCTCCTGGGATGGCATGGCAGAATTGACATTAAGAAATGATGGATCACTGGGAGTGTTCTCTCTCTCTCTCTCTCTCTCTCTCTCTCTCTCTCTCTCTCTCTCTCTCACACACACACACACACATACACTGCTAACCTTTTCTTTCTACTCTTCTACTCACTAGGGACTTTTGACTTCAAACTTGCACAAAGCAAAACTCTGTAATTTCCACAAGCATGTCTTGGTTATTTCTGAAGTGGCAGGTCATGCTCTGTCGTGTGGAATTCTGTTCATAGGCAGGATTCTAGATGCAGTAGAGTGTGCATCTGTCAACACAGCCATGGGACAATTGACATACATACATGATATTGGCTGTTCACCCAGTTCTAAGAAGTGGTGCATAGGATCCCATGGAATCTCAACTCTTCCAAGTGATCTTTCCTTTTGTGTGCATGAGATTAACGAGGTTCTTGTTAAGCAGGGGGGCATGAGCAAAATGGCTTACTGTTAGCAAGTCACAAACTTCCTTATTTTTGAACAAATACATGGTTTCAGAGAATTATGAAAAAAAATCCCCATGAGAAAGATCATAAATTTATCAATAGTCATTGGCTTAAAATCCATTCCTAAACAGTAAGTATTCTTACAATATTTTTTTTTTCAGAAGGAATAATGACACAGCAATCACCAGGGTGATGTCTTTCATATCTTTCAATGAAGATGTGAGACTTGGCAATTCTGGATTCAGACAAGTCACCAAGGAGTATTTTAGGGAGTGTTTGTACAGATGGATTTAGCAGCTATCCTCACAGTTTGGGGTATCATGGGGATTTTTTTTTCATAATTCTCTGAAACCATGTATTTGTTCAAAAATAAGGAAGTTTGTGACTTACTAACAGTAAGCCATCCTACAGAAGGGGAAAAGATGGGCATTTATTTTATTTCTACAATGAGTACCTTGTGTTTTATTAGATTGCTGTGACATCACCAAGAATGCCAGCCGCTTGGCATTCCTGAGAGAGCTTACCCATCACTCTGCAGCATGTGATAGCCAATCAGAGGAATGATCCCATTTTGACACACAGTTTGCTCAATATGCAACACTGAAGGCTGTCCAGACCCAGAAATGTCGCAACATTGTATTTTTACCTCCAGTTAGAACGGGCATCTGTTTCTTTTCCTTTGGTATCTTTGCGCATTTATTATTATTATTATTTTTTTTACCACTCTTCATTTCTCAGCCTTTGCTGTAGCATAGCATTGATTCAGGTTATTGTCAGCTTTGCCGCAGAAACTATTAACTACACTGTATGGAGCGTGTGGAGCGTACACAGCTCATGGGTTCTTTCTTACACGGGAAACCTGAAAACAGATACAGTCATGGTCTACTTGCACCATGAATAGCTTGTAAACACTGAGATGACGTGAGCCAAGCTCATATCCATGGACGTGATGGAAAGAACACCATAAAACAGATGGGTGTAGGGTTTTAAATGACAGTGGGGTATAGTTAGATGTGAAGGCAAAAAAAAAAAAAAAAAATGAGAACACAAGGAAGGTTTTATGGAAAAGGTAAATATGATTAATAGTTGGAATTGCTTATCAATGCATTTTAAGTATCTGTCATTTATGGCCTCCCTGGGGCTTACATTATGTTATGTGGCATTATAATGATATGTTTTAGGTAATGTGTCATGAGCTTTAAGTTACTAATAACAGTTACATGGTTGCTGTTTTACTTGGGATCAATACTACAACTAATTTACAGATGAAAATGTTTCCTGTCTAACTGCCAAACGAAGCAAGGAAGATTCTGTGATGATGACTGAATAAGACATTGATCTATAGGTATGGTAGAGTGTCATTAGGAGTCACTGCCTTACAATGATCCTTTTGCAGAAGAACAGTAGTATTTTGGTTTGCCCCTAGGTCCATGGCTTATCTAGTCTCATGTTCTTGGCTACCCAAACTCTGCTGGGCATTATCCCTAAATCCAATCAAATAGTGATTGGTTACTCTCACAACGTTTATGCCACTATTGTACCAATATGTCATGCAGACAGGTCACCAATGTAGATCAAAGAGTTTATAGCTTTTTAGGTGTTTAACGTTTTTTCTCTGTTAGTGTGAAAAGCACCTTCTAGTACCATGAACTATGTCAATGAGGATGAAGGTTTCAACTTAGGCACCAGTTTATCTTCTCCACATTCAGTGAGATATGTAAGTATTGTCTTCACTAATAGGGCCTTACTATCAGTTTGTGGAGAACAAACAATAGCCTTGGCCAAAGACTGAGTTGTTTTTTTTTGGGGGGGGGACTGTTCCTTGAGACCTCTTTGGTCAACAACTAAATTAGATGTAAACAATTCTTGGCAATGGAGGTCTCTCTAAATGGAAATAGACTTGTAGTTGGGGCTTTGCCTCCCATTATTCCGTAACTCTATTTAGATTTTTAAAAAAATATATGTATATTTCATGAATCTTCTACAGTAATGGGTTTCCATATAACCCCTCAAATGACCCTTATTATTAGCTGTCCATCCCCCATATTCTCTCCCTTAGCCCCTTAGCTCTTTCTTCCATTTCTCCATTCAATTCTTTCATGTCAGGCTCCCTCCTGCTTCTGCAGACCTATTTCCCCTTTTTTGGTAGATTGCTCTCCCTGGCCCAGTTCCTTATAATGTACCTAATCTCTATGGCTATATGGATAGTAGCATGTCTATTATATGATTAAAAGCTACCATCCACATATAAAGAGGATACATAGTGTCTTGGTGTTTTATTATTGTGAAGAGACACCACGACCAAGGCAACTCTTACAAAGGACAACATTTAATTGGGGCTGGCTTACAGGTTCAGAGGTTCAGTCCGTTATCATCATGCAGGAAGCACGGCAGCAGTGCTGGAGGAACTGAGAGTTCCTCTTCTTGATCCAAAAGCATTCAGAAGGAGAGTGGCTTATGCAGGCAGTCAGAAGGAGAGTCCCTCTTCCATACCTGGTGGAGCTTGAACACTAGGAGACCTCAAAGCCTGGCTACACTGTGACTCACCTCCTCCAAGAAGGCCTCATCAGTTCCAACAAGGCCACATCTCCTATGCCATTTCCCATGGGCCACGCGTATTCAAACCACCACACATATATATTTGTTCAGGTCTGGACTGAGCAGTGTTTCTTCTGTTTGCATTTTGCAGAATAATTTGAGGAGTATTGGCATTAATTCTTTTCTGAAGGTCTTGTTAAAATTGCACTGAATCTATCTGATCTAGTTTTTTTTTTTAGAGAGAGAAAGAGAGAAACAGAGACAGAGATAGAGACTTTTTAATTATTGCTTCTATTTCATTGGGGTTTATATTTGTGTGTTTAATTACTTATCTAATCTTGATGTAAATTTTCTTTTAAGTTTTCCAGTTTTGTGAAGTACAGATTTTTAAAGTATGTTCTCATGAGTCTCTGGATTTCTGAGTTATCTGTTGTGATCTTGCCCTTTTCATCTCTACTTTTAAAAATTTACATCTTATCTCTTCATATTTTAGTTAATTTGATTAAGGGCTTATTAATTTTATTGATTTTCTCAAAAAAAAACCCCAACTCTTTGTTTCATTGAGTCTTTGTAATTTTTATTTCTATCTTATTTATTTGGCACTAAGTTTGATTGTTTGTTACTGTCAATTCCCTTTTGGCTGTTATTTTTTCTTGTTGTTTTAAAGATTTCAGGTGTGTAGCTTAATTACTAATATGAGATCTATCCAAAATTTTATTTGGGTACTTAGTGCTGTGAACATGACTCTTAAAACTGCCTTTCTTATGTCCCATAAATTTGGATATATTGGTTTTTTTCTTTTCATTGTAATTAAGTTCCAGAAAAGTTTAAGTTTCCTTCTAAATTTCTGTCTTTACCTATCTTTCATTCAGTAGTGAGTTCAGTTTCTATGAGTTTGTAAACTTTCTGTTGTTTTCGTTGTTGTTGGTATCCAGTTATAATCTGTGATGTTCAGATAAAATTCGAGGTGTTATTTCAATCTTCTTCTTGAGACTTGTTGTGGGTCTGAGTATAGGATCAATTAAAAAGTATCACCTCATGATATAAGTCACACCAATCTTTTTCTTCTGGTAGAAATTAACTTTGTGGATTAAAGCCACAACATAGAGGGCATTTCCTACAGCACTTCATCTTTGGAGTTCACTCACAGAAATTCCATTAGATATTAAATAGGATGCTTTATTCTAAACATCTTGTTAGAAGACATAGAACTATTGGCTTTAATCATCCATCTATGAAGGCAATAAAACTTGCCTCTGTTTTTTTCTGAGTCATTTTTTCTTTTGTCATTATTTATTTGCATTGCATTTTTGTCTATTATTTAGAATTTTTTCTTTCAGGAATGATATTTAGTTTCAGATATAGATCTTATGTGAAATGTGTTAAACTTGTCTATAAATAGTTCACAGTTCTCAATTTTCTGCTGAACTTCTTTTACAGATGGTCTCTATGGGCATGGCATCTTAATTTTATTTCTAGGTGTTTTGAGGTGACTACACCCTTGACATTAGTTTATGCTATGTGCGAGTGATCCCCTTCCTTTTACACACTCATCCATTAATTTCTAAACAATACATCTTGTTGCATTTTTGCTTAGATGAGGATAGACACTGAGTTCTTGTATATATGGGGCTTTATTTTGTTTGTACATATAACACAGCTTGACAACCTATTAGAGCCTTCTAATGTTTTCTCTTTAACACTGAGCGTGTATGATTCCAACTATTTTATGTTATTTAAAATTAATTAATTATATAAAACTAAGGAAATTTTATTATTGCTATTGTGGGTGTTTTTGTTTTTAATCTGTCTACTGGAGATAATCTACCCACTAGCAATGTAATTAGATATTGATTCCCATGTTGATACTGTCTGATATTTATGGCCTCTTATACACAAACTTAATGTTCATCAACTCAGAAGAGTTTCCAGGAGCTTTGTGAAAATGAGTTTTGAATGAACCTGTGCCAACGCTACATAGCCCACTAATAGTTTGTCATGCATTCACTCAGCTACCCTGTCCTTCGGTTCTTACATGTACAAAAATACATAGCTAAATGTTAGACCTTTAGAACATCAGCTCCCCATTCTCCTCTCCCTACTTTCTTTCCCCTCTATCCCTGTTAATATCTGTTCTTTTTGCTCCTTTGTCTAGTTTAGTTTCTTTTTTCTAGTAGTAAATAGTAGTAGTAGCAGCAGCAGCAGCAGCAGCAGCAGCAGCAGCAGCAGCAGCAGTAGTAGTATTTACACTCCAGATTTTATTCCCCTCCTGATCCACCCTCTGATTATTCCACATTTCGTACCTCCTCCCAGCCTCCCTGTCTCCACAAGAATGTTCCTACCCCATCCCAACCCCACCAGACCTCTAAACTCCCTGGGGCCTCCAGTCTTTTGAGGGTTACATGCATCTTCTCTGACTGAACCTACACCCAGAAGTCCCCTCCTGTATATGTGTTGGGGGGGCCTCATATTAGCTGGTGTATGCTGCCTGGTTGGTGATCCAGTGTCTGAGAGATCTTCGAGGTCCAGGTTAAGTGAGACTGCTGGTCCTTCTACAAGGTCACCCTCCTCCTCAGTTTCTTCCAGTTTTTCCCTGATTCAACCACAGGGGTCAGTATCTTGTGTCCATTGGTTGGGTGTAAAGATCTGCATCTGACTCTTTCAGCTGCTTGTTGGATCTTCCCGAGTGCGGTCACGATAGGTCCCTTTTTGTGAGCACTCCTCAGTAATAGTGTCAGGCCTTGGGGCCTCCCCTTTAGCTGGATCCCACTTTGGGCCTGTCACTAGACCTTCTTTTCCTCAGGCTTTTCTCCATTTCCAATCCCTGCAGTTCTTTCAGACAGGAACAATTATGGGTCAGAGTTTTGACGGTGGGATAGCAACTCCATCCCTCACTTGGTGCCCAGTCTTTCTGCTGGAGGTGGGCTCTACAAGTTCCCTCTTCCCACTGTAGGACATTTCATCTAGGGTCCCTCCCATTGAGTCCTGAGAGTCTTTTACTTCCCAGGTCTCTGGTATATTCTGCAGGGTCCCCCAACCTCCTACCTCCTGAGGTTGCCTGTTTTTATTCTTTCTGCTGGCCCTCAGGGCTTCAGTCTTTTCCCCCCACCCAATAGCAGATCATATTCCCCTCTCCCTCAACCCCCACCCACTTTCCTTCCCAGGTCTCTCTCTCCCAACCCCCTTGTGGTGCTTTCTTCTTCCTCCCAAGTGGGACCTAGGCATCCTCACTTGGGCCTTTCAGCTTGTTGACCTTTTTGAGTTCTGTGGACTGTATCTTGGGTATTCTGTACTTTTTTTTGGATAATATCTACTTATTACTGAGTACATACCATGCATTTCTTTTTGAGTCTGAGTTACCTCACTCAGGTGATATTTTCTAGTTCCATTCATTTGCCTGCAAAACTCATGATGTCCTCATTCTTAATAGCTGAGTAGTATTCCATTGTGTAAATGAACCACATTTTCTGTAGCCATTCTTCTGTTGTGGGACATCTGGGTTGTTTCCAGCTTCTGGCTATAAAACATAAGGCCACTATGAACATAGTGGAACATGTGCCCCTGTGGCCTGGTAGGGCATCTTTTGGGTAAATTCCCAAGAGTGGTATTGCTGTGTCTTCAGGTAGATCTATTTCCAATTTTCTGAGAAACCTCCAAATTGATTTCCAGAGTGGTTTTTGCTATCCCACCAGCAATGAAGGGGTGTTTCTCTTTCTCCAGATCCTCACCAACATGTGTTGTTAACTGAGGGTTTGATCTTAGCCATTCTGATTGGTGTAAGGTAGAATATCAGAGTTGTTTTGATTTGTATTTCTCTGATCACTAAGGACTTCAAACATTTCTTTAGATGTTTCTCAGGCATTAGAGATTCCTCTATTGTGAATTCTCAGTTTAGTTCTATACTCCATTTTTTGATTGGATGTTTGGTTTTTTGGTGGTTAACTTCTTGAGTTCTTTATATATTTTAGATATTAGCTCTCTATCGGATGTGAGGTTAGTGAAGATATTTTTCCCAATCTGTAGGTTGTCAGTTTGTCTTATTGACTATGTCCTTTGCCTTACAGAAGCTTCCCAGTTAGTTTCATGAGGTCACATTTATCAATTCTTGATCTAAGAGCATGAGCCATTGGAGTTCTGTTTAGAAAATTTCCCCCGTGCTAATTTTTCACCTTGCACAAAGCTCAAGTCCAAGTGCATCAAGGACCTCAACATAAAACCAGATACACTCAATCTAATAGAAGAGAAACTGGGAAAGATCCTTGAACTCATAGTTTAGTGTCTTAATGCAAGTAAAATTAGATAATGTTTTCCCCTCTTTGCTTTCCTCAAATAGGATTTTCTTTTCTATTAAGACTGAGTATGCACAGCAGACTTTACCATACACCACTATACTTTGTCACTATAAATATAGAACACATCTTTACAGGCTGATCCATCAGTGTATGCCTAGGCTGTTTCTAGAGTCTGAATATAGTAATAGTTCCAGTGAACCCAGGCTGCAAATATCTCTTTGAAGGGGCCCGTTCCAAACCTCATGAGAGCACCAGTAGGAATTCTTGATTTTTGTAAGATTTATTTTTAGTTTTTATTGATATGTATGTGTGTGAGTATATAACACATGTGTGCATGTGCCCATGAAGGCCAGAAGAATATTGGATCTCCTAGAGCTGGAACTATAGGCAGTTATGAGACACTAGACTTGGGGTTGGGGATTTAGCTTAATGGTAGAGCACTTGCCTAGCAAGCACAAGGCCCTGAGTTCAGTCCTCAGCTCTGGAGACAGAGAGAGAGAGAGAGAGAGAGAGAGAGAGAGAGAGAGAGAGAGAGAGAGACAGAGACAGAGACAGAGACAGAGACAGAGACAGAGAGATTAGACTTGCATGCTATGAATGAAAGTTGGCTCCCCAACAAAAGCAGTAAGTCCTTATGCCCATTGAGCCATCTCTCCTGTCCTCTAGATTCCTGTTTTATCATTTTTAAAAAAATAGGAAGATTTTAGGAAAGCAGGAACAAGATCTCAAATGATCCACTCTGGCCTAGGCTCAACCTTTGATTTATGTGATCTATTTTGTAAAGCAAATAGGAATTTGCTGTCTCTGAAGCTAGTCAATGTGTTTAAATCAGGAAAGCTACACAACAGGGTTATTTGATATTTTGAAAAGATAGCTTTCCCTCTATTAAGAATATTTCTCAAGAACTTTAGTGGTAAAGAATCTCAAAGCAAATGTTTTGGAGGACTTTGATAGCTGTGGTCATACCATAACTGCACACATACTAGTTAGATGACCTGTCACATGACGAAGCCTCTGTCAGATGGCTATGTTACAAATAGGAAAATGAAAAGCAGATTGTTCAGATAAATTAGGTTTTATCCACAGTTCCTCTTATCACTTTTAAGGACATCCCAGCATTTTATTAGAATTACAAAAAATAATTAGACAAAGTTGTCAAGAACAGTGAAACAATACAAACCACATTTCAGTAATTCTTAGTGTTAATTCATACCCAGAAGATTGTGTGTGAATTACACAGTTACCCAGTAAACCAAGGCTGTTCTCAAAGACACTGGAAAAATGAAATTTTGAAACCATGTCAGGGAGAAAAAAAGTCTTCGTATATCTGAAAACAGATTACTTAATATTTGGATTTAATGATAATGGGCTTAGTATTTCCTGGTATGACATGATCATGTTAATATAAAGGGAGTTATGTGAGTCTGTGCAATTTGTTGATAATTACCTATTTAAAAAATGGCTAAATGAGATATCCCATGATGGTAGGAATCTAATTATTTTGGCCCATTACAGTCTCATTTAAATTCATCATGTTTGTATGTATGTTTGCAACATCTTTCACACAGATCTGCAATTATTGTCTGTAGTAATTAATTATATTCTTACTATAATTAAGTTAAAACCTACTACATTTAACCCATAAGAATGGAAATCTAAAGTAAAAAATGTACAAAATAAAAAGGTGAAATTGCTTATAATTTCTTAATATAAATTTATATTTACTTTGCTATATTAGTTATTTCCTTCAAATGATATAGAATGATACTGAGTTTTAGTTTCTACGAAGCCTGAACCCACAGGATGTGGGTTGACACTTGGCTTTTAGTGGACTCCATTTCATGACTCTGCCACCATGATTTTTCTGTCATGATGGACCATAGCCTCAACCTGGGAATGAATGAATATATAATATATAATATATAATATATATATATTATTATATATTATATAACATATATTATATAATATATATATTATATATTCATTCATTATATGTATATTCATTCATTATATATATTCATTCATTATATATATATTCATTCATTATATATATATATATATATATATATATATATATATATATGAAACACAAAAACAAAGAAACAATATCATCATGATAAGATTCATTTGTTTGGGCTTATAGCCTATAGATTCATCATATTACATCCTCTGCATATTTATAGTAAATAAACCTGCAGACAGAATGAAAACTATTTGCATATCATATTCTTGTTCTTTATTATAATGACACCATGGAAACCATGCTGTCCAACAACCTGGAACCATCTCAGGTGGGCTTTTCTGCGGCATCAACTTCTTCCCTGGGCAAATTTTATGAATTGTTTTACCATGTTATTTACATGTAAGCAGGATATTTTCTTTTTATAATTACTAAGTGAATTGCATGTCCGAGGACCATATTTAAATATAAAAGAATGTCTGATGACTTTGCTATTTAGCTGAGACGATTTCAGGAAATGAATTCATTTTTAAAACCCTGGTTTTGCCGTTTGTAAAATACAAATACTTATGCTAACTCCTGGATTTGTTTTAGATATGAAGGTGAGAACAAGTACAACATGCATAGTCCAGTATTTAGTAAAACTTCCGATGGCTTGTTAAAGCTGACGTCACCATCAGTGAGAAGCAACGTTTTCATTGTATAGAGAAACGTGCATAAACTGCACAGATTCAGTTTTCAATAACATGCCCCTTTCACCACACTTCTTGAGTGGCTGGAAGTCCCTTCAGCCACTCAGAGAATTTATGATTCACATGTAAAATGATGAGGGAGCTGGTAGCTCTTTAACCTTCTCAAAGCGTATTTAAATACCTATCATCAGAGTGCCTGGGTGTGGGCAGTACTAATAACCCTCGATTCTCTAATTCATTTATTTAGTCAAAGGCCCCTTGAATGCATGCAGGGTAGAATGTCCTCCAAGCTGTTCAGATAGCCACTACCCCTGTAAAGCCTGTATTGTTACACATGTGGCAAATAGTGCACATTTACATAGCACTGAAGTTACTGTGACCACAATAAATGACAGCAATGTTGCAAGAAAGAGAATGCACTTTATGTCTACAGAGGGGCTTAGTTCATCATGGCAGGCAGTGCAAGTAAAGAAGTGAAGTTCATGGGAATAGAAGTGTGGTAGAGACTTACAGCAGATGAGATAGCACAGAAGCAGACAGTTACGGACTGGCTGGGCACATTATTCAAGGTAATTCTCACAGTGACTTTTGCCCACCAGTGAAGCAATAACCAAATTCTACCTAATCCCCAAACAGAGCCACCAGCCTGAAGCAAACACATTTAATACCTGAGCCTGTAGGGGAAATTTTAGGTGCAGAGTGTAGATAATGCTACTGTACCTCTAAAGGCTCTTGGCCACCTCATAATCCTAGTAAATTCAGTCTAACTTTAAGGAACCCCATAATCTTAAAAATTCTAATAGTGTTCTGGGTGTGGTGGCATGTGCCTTTAATTCTAGTACTTGGGAGGCACAGACGAGAGGATCATTCTGAATTCAAGGGCAAAAAGGTCTACACAGTAAGTTCCAGGTCAACCAGAACTGCACTGAGAGACTTTGTCTCAAAAATAATAACAATTAATTGCAACAGCATTAAAAAGTCTAATACAAGGCAAAGTCATGGTTTTGAGCCTTTATGAAATAATAATTATAATAATAAAATTATATTCTTTAAATATACAACAGAAACACCTGCACCAAGTGGATGACTTAAAGCTCTTTTGCCAACTCAAATTGTAGCTACTTGTCCCCTTGCCATGGCTACAGTGGTCTCTGAGTAGGCGTGGTTTGCTATGGAAATGATACTTTGTAGACATAACATTCACCTGCATTCCTTTTCAAAACAACTGTCCCAAATGAGTTTGCAGTCTTATACCCTAGGGAAATGGTTCTCAACCTTCAAGACGCTGCTACCCTTTAACATACCTCCTCATGAGATGCCGGAACCCCAACCATAAAATTATTTCGTTGCTACTTTGTACTGTAATTTTGCTACTGTCATAAATCATAATGTAACTATCTGATATGCAGGAGATCTGCTAGTGATCCCTGCAGCTGTCAAGGACCCACATGTTGAAAACTGCTACCTAGAGCCTGCGACGAAATGGCTTCAGGACACATTTCCTGTTACTCCAGTGTTTTGTCTCTTTTTAATGGTGCTTCACACTTAAAAAAAAAATCTTTGGCTTCTTTTTCTACCACTTTGAAAAAGCTCATCTTCAGTCAAAATGCATGTTTCACAGATCTGTCTGCTTCACTCCAGGCTCCCAACTCTCATTGGCTGATAGAAATGAGCAGTAACCATGCCAGGGATAAGATGCTATGCTGTCGTAAAATTTAATCTGCTAAGCTAATAAGTTCATTATATTTTGGTTCTTCCCTACTTTAAATTCTAAGACATGGGAAGATAGAAACACAGATAGCCCACTCTAATAACAATGTCTATCCTCCTTTGAAACTTCACCTGCGTGGTACTTATTCTCTGCATTTACATTGCCAAACCCATTGGATAAGCTTAGTCCCAGCAATGACCCCTCTCCTGGTACTAGGTTTATGCATTAGTTAATGGTGCGTTACTGTTACAAAACACCTAACATAAATAACTTCAAAAGAGGAATGATTTTTTTTTTTTGACTCACAATTTCAAAGTATTTAGGCCTTTATTCCTTGTCAAATGTGCTAGACAAATCCTCATAGTAATGTGAGCGCATGACAGAGAGCATGTGAGTGTATCATAGCGGACAAGAAAATGATAGCAAGAGAGAAAGTAGTGCCTTCAAATCCACATTCCCAAGACCAATGGTCAATGACTAGAACTATCTCCTAAAGTTCCCATGGCCTCCAAAATTATGCCTGGAAGTTCGGGGAACTGAACTTTCAAACATAAGCTTGTGGGAGATAACTCATATTTACACCGCTGCAATAAATAAACAGAAATGTGTGATATTATCTCAGGTAGAACTGGTGAATAAAAATAGCTCAGAGGCATATCTGAAACAGAGCCAGGGAGTCATGAGCACAGATTCAGAAAGTGAGATTCAGGAGTAAAGCAAAGGCAGTCGAGCATAAATTATAACAATGTGTGAAGCAGAAATGAAAAGTGAGTTGAAATTAGATTTTTTTTAAAGTGAGTTATTTTCAGGATTTGGTATCACTGTGTGAACAGTCTAGATTTGTGCGTGTGAATGAAAACAGCAGAAGGTTTTGAACAGCTTTTGTGAGAATTAATTCTCTCACTCTTGTTCCCACTCCCCCTCCCCATCATGGTTTTTACCCAGGGTCTCACTCTGTATTCCAGAATGCCCTAGAATACCTCACTAGGTAGCAGGAGTTGGCCTCTTTTTGTTATAATTATTTTTGTTGTTGTTGTTGTTGTTTTTCTGGAGCAGAAAAGGGATACACTACCACTTTATTTTCATTCTTAGTTTTTATATCTTTTCAAAATATATGGCCTCTTTGCAATTATCAGGTAGAACCATTATAGTAGCATAATTGATTACATGGTTTTCTAAGCATTTTTACCTCCCACAAGTTGATAGTAAGTAGTAAGCTTAAAGCAATAATTGATGTCATCGGTCGATAAGGTTTAAGGAGTTACCACAGAATTGTTTACCCGTCTTTCCGTTAAGACTAATACCTGACTAAACATTTCTTATCTGTTTTCTAGCTTCACAAGTTCATTATAAATGTATTTTTGTTTGTTTGTTTTTGGAGGGTTTTGTTTGGTTTTTGTTCATTTGTTTGTTTGTTTTGATATTTTGAGCCTGGCCTCTTAAATCATAGTAGTTCTTTTTCTTTGAACCTACCAGTGCTGAGATTCCAAGTGTGAGCCACCAGCCCCAGCTGAGATTGTTTATGTTTTTTTAAAAGATAAGTTTAATAAAATGAAACCAAAGAGCTAGGTCTGTGACCACTACAGAACAAAGTGGCTTAGAGCATCAGAGATGGTCTATGAAAGAGAATCAGAACAAGAGTTGCCCACAGAGGATATGACCGTGGTGACAATTGATTGTAGACTAATGGGTGAGATCGGTGAGCATTCTCTGGCTTGGGTAGGATACCCTTCTGTACTGGTGTGGCCGTTTATCCTTGATGGAGATGCACATATCCAAAAAGAGCCCAGCATTTCTAGATTTAGGTTAGTATATAATTAAGTGTGAAACAATTGTGGCAGAAAAAAAACAATATTCAAAGCACATTGAGTATTTACAGAGGAAGACAAGATGTGGAACAAAGATGGCGGCAGCAACAGAGTAAATTTTTTCCACACAGAAATTATTTGACTGAAGCCTATTATAGCACACTTTATTGACTCAGATTGAGTTGTGCACAGAAAGAAATATCTCCGACATTTTAACTCTTGTGTATGGAATTCTTCTTTTCTACAAAGCCACTCATTGTGAGAATCAGTTTATTTCTACTGGTGCTCTTTCCAGTCATCCTGATCAATCAGTTTCAATCCATTTCAATCAGTTTCAATCATTTCAATCATTTCAATCATTTCAATCAGTTTCAATCAGTTTCAATCCATTTCAGGGGTTGCCTGCAAGTCGGGTGAGGTATCGAGTAGACGATGTTCAATTTCCATACCCGGCCAGTATTTTTGATGTAGAGGAAGATTCCGGAAGAGTAATAACCCGAGTCAATCTTAATGAAGAGCCTACAACAATTTTTAAGGTCAGTGTGCCATTTTCTTTGCGACATCTATCTGACATTCAACCCTGAGCATTCAGCTTAACAGTTGTCAATATGATTTTTTTTTCTTTCTATTTTTTCCTCCTCTTTAATTTTTAAAAATTATTTCTCCCAGAAATTTAGGGAAACTACTTTAAAATTAAAAAAAAAAATCACCTAGTATTTTACCTGTTTGGCATAAATAGATGCTACTATTTGATCTTATAATAGAGTCTGTGTTTTTCAATAATCATAGTATTCACTCTGTATTCAATTATATACTGTCCATAGTGATCAACGCAGCTAATACTATTATTCTAATGTCTATATGTTGTTCTGCCATGCAAGTAAACCATTATATTTTTCTTTGTATTTCTAATGCCACAGTAGTAGATATATATGTTGCTACTATGTTTTTACAGCAAGCAATTCTATTGTTCTAAAACTACTTGTGTGAATCTCATCTTATACCTGCTCACAAGCATAAGTGGCCACAAGTATAACTGCAGAAGCAAATAATGCTCTTAGAAATTTTGGGAAAAAAAATATCCATTAATCTACACAGAGTTACTTTGTATTAAAAGAAGCGATATGCGGCTTTAACTTTTTTCCAAGCCTACTTTTAATGATGGTTCTTAAATGTCTTAACCCATGACCCACCAGAGGTAGTGGAAAGAAAAGATTTTTTATGATAATGGGGGAAGTGGACCTATTTAGAAATGGTTCATCTGGAGCAAATCTCATCTGCATTGTCAGGAAATCAGCAGTTCAGGTCCACAGGTCATCAGCCGCAGCTCGATCCACTTGCAAACATTTTATGGATCTACCAGCAGTCCAGTTCAGTAATGTCGGCATAGCGGCAGCGGCTGCACGACCTAGCGGGAACAGCCAGGCCCTCAGTCAAATTGGCATGAGCCAGAGGGAGGAATTAAGACCACCTGAAGCACCAGGAGAAGTTCTCGGTTGTACCTCTCTCGACAAAGCAAAGATCAGCTAAGATTGGAGACCAAGAAGCCTTGCACAGCTAGCTTACAAGCAAGCTCTGCTCACAGGCCTTTGAGTCCCATTTATACTCCCTCCAAAAATCATGTGTCCTCCATCAGTCTTGCCTCAGGATGTGTTTTGTCTCAGCACCTGAGACTGTCTTAGCAACACTTCATGTAAGTCTGTCTCAGCTGACATCACTCTGCCAATCAGCCCGAGTCCTTAGAAATAGCAAGAAGCCCCAGCATACCACCAAAAGGTTTTTGGTGTTTTTTTTTTTCTCTATAGAGTCACAACAAATGGAGCTCAACTACACAATGTAAGGTGGCCCAACATATGCATGTCATTAGCAAAGAAGGCATCATTCGTTTTTTTTTTTTTTTTTTTTTTCAAATGCTTTGTTTAGCAAAACATCCTTTCACCTATGTCTGCTTCAGCAAAACATTCCTTCACGAGTCTGCCTCAGTGAAACAGCTTTTCACCTGTGTCCACTTCAGGAAAAGATTCTTCATGTGTTTGCCCCAGCAAAAACAGTATCTGATACAATTGGCTTGAAAGAACCTTAAAGTTTCCACCTCAGCTATAATTTTCATGAGAATATACACCTCTGTGAAAATGTTTGAAATGTTTTAACATAAATATTAGAACATTTCTTTGTTATGGTTAGTGAAAGGACCAATTAATATTGCACTAATAATGCATAGATATTACCTCATGGGACTAAAGTTTCTCTCAGTTTATGTACTTGAATAATTCTCTCCATGTACTATGTTATCTTGGCTCTATTTGGGCTAATTGTTTTTAAGAGATTGTATGACAAAGTGTTAAACTATAAAGACTGCTAATTTTATTCTCTAGAGAGGAACACTCTGCTCTTTAAAGTGTGAGAAAACCCATTGAAAAATTAATTTCTCTTTATAAGCAAGCTAATTGTCTTTTTTTCTTTTTGCTGCTGATACCACTGGATTTAACACCTTTTAAGTGTGTTGTTACTATAAAAGTATATATTATTTTCTTTTAGGCAGCACTGAATATAGAAAACCATTTAAAATCACATAGATAAAGCATCACCGATAGATATACCCTATTAGAAGTTCTTTTTTCTTAATAGAGTTAGTAACTCATTTGATGACACTACCTAGCAGGATGTTTGTGAAGCTTAAGAGAGAATGGGGTATATTCTAACACAATATCTCTTTCTTTGAAATGATCACTTCCTCCGACGAGTGGAACCAAGAACAAAATAACAAAATCTTTGATGCAGTGGGTATCGGCATTTTCTTTTGTTTATAATCCATATGCGGATCCCGTCCTTTTTTTTAGCTGGTGGTTGTGGCTTTTGATGATGGTGAGCCTGTGATGTCCAGCAGTGCCACCGTGAGAATTCTTGTCTTACATCCTGGAGAGATCCCACGCTTCACCCAAGAGGAATACAGGTAGGAATTTCCCTCAGGTTTTAAAGCTCCAAGCTTTAGTGCGCTTTAGAGGCACCCTCAGAATTGATCTGCGTTTACCAGTGATGTTGGTTTTCCAATTCTAGCTTGATTTTAAAATGAGAATGAAACCTAACCTTTAAAGATTTACCATAACGAACAAGTGTTTAGCATGAAGTACTTTAGCAATGCTTCAGCGAACACCTGATCCATTATAAATCATAAATAAGCTTTGTTGAAACATAATCGTATAGTTCTAAGTCACTAATGAACCCAGTGGTGAAAAACAGATCTTCCTAGTTTCCACTGTTGCCAGTACAATGTGACCTCCACCTCTGATGTATGATCTACAGCAACACTTCCCAAGTAAGTCATCTGGTGTGTCTCTTAATACTACGTTATATATTATAGCAAGGACACCTTCAACTCATCAAGTGACAGGAAAATAATTCAGAATAACCAATGAGCTGAGACAAGTTGGCAAGTGTTAGAAAATGTCTTGGAGGTCAGAAGCTTCTTGTATTTGCTCTTGTGCTGGCACCAAGCGACTGGCTGTGGTTTTTGATCTCCAAGTTACCTATCTCATTAATTCACTCCCAGTTGAGTTTTTAATCCATTCCTCAGACATGGTATGGAACTCTTAACTTATTCATGAAGCAAAAATATTTTCATTTTTAAAATTTAATATTAAACGGGACACATGGAAACGAAAGCTAAATGAACATGTCGTAAAATTCATTTTTCAGTGGTCATGGCTGTCCAAGATTCTTTGAGGCATGTGCATGATCAGGTTAAGAGTCCTATCCTGTCTTACCTTAGCGATACCTTCTTGCTATGTCTTCACATGGAAAAAAAACAACTCTTTGTGAACTCTCATTATATGACACAGATGTTTATGTGCACACATATGATGTGATATATATGTATATGGTTTATAATTCTGTTACCATCAGAAATGTCTACCATTCTTGAGCCTTACTCAGTATTATCATCTAATTTCTAGTTTGTCGCAAGGGAGACTAGATAGCTAAAATATCCTGGAACCCAATGTCAGCTCCCTAATCTGTAGGGTTTTTTGTTTGTTTGTTTTTTGTTTGTTTGTTTGTTTGTTTTGTTTTAACTAAAACAGCTGACCATTTTATTTTTCACGTTTCACAATGTAAGTGAAAACGGCCTCTTTTGTATCACTTCTCCCTCCAAAAGTTTTCTCTCTGTTAGGAAGGAAGTTCCTTGCCATGCATCTAATAAACACTGAGACTCAGCACCAAGATCTCCTGGTGAAACTGAACAAGAAATACAAAATGATAAAGAATGCTTCTGCTCTTATCTGTCTGGCCAGGTCATGCCTGGCTGCTTGGACACCATCATAGGGCAGACGGGAGGTTTCATCATTGGAGGCCCAGGCATCATGGGCATGTGACCTCCCATGGGTGGTCTCATCCCAGGAGCTGGTCCCACAGGCATCATCCCAGGAGGAGGGGGGCCTATCATTGGCATCATGGGAGGGCTCTGCAGGCATCATGCTAGGCAGAGGAGGACCCAGGAGATTGGGAGGCAGTGGGGTTATGTCCCCTGCAGGCAGAGAATAGAGCCAGAGGGATCTTTCCTTGTTGAAATGCAGCCATCATTTTGCCATTCAGGCTCTGGGCCTGCTTTTCCATCCATTTCTGGTAATAGTCTTTCACATTCTCTTTGTGTTTCTGACCACTGCAGTGCATCTTCCTCAAAGATGGAGAATCGTGGGCAGGATACGTATCACAGTAGTCACAATAAAACTTTGGTATGATGCTCACAGGCCATTGGCTACTCAGGTCCCTTCCTCATCTCTTGTTAATCCTGATGCTGAGACTAATTAATAAATAGGAAACAGCTGCCTTTATTTGGGTAAATAATCTCTACATTATCTTCAGGACAATTAAAAGATGGTAAACGTCCTCATTACAAATACACAAATCAGGAAGTAACTGGACAATACAGCAATTTTAATCTCAAAATATTTTCCATAAAGTGAGTACTGCAAGAAGCTCACGGCCCTGGAGTAGAAACAAATGGACCAGTGGCAAACACGGTATAGCATGTAAACTCAGTCCACAAGGAGACGGTGACACCATCATGCTGCAAAGCAGAGTGTATAGATGTACAATCAAGTCTGAACACCCACATCTGACTGAGCGGACTTGAAGGTAGTTTAGGAATTACCCATCACAGTACAGGCAGATGTTCAACATCTGTGAGTCAGTATCCACCTCAGTTTAAGAGAAATGATGAAATCTCCACTGGGTTCCAGAGCACTTAAATAATTCAGTCTCTTCCGAGACAAATTGGAAGCTGGAAGATGATGATGATGGGGGCTCAAGATCCAAAGAGATCTCTGGCGACAGTGGTGTTCATCATTCTTTAAAATCTGCATTTTAGTGCTTTATAATTTTCAATAACTCCTTAAGAGTTTGAAACTACAGCAAGGGCTGAGGTGCTGGGAAGTGAAAGAAATAAAGGATAGATCTGGGAACATCTGCCAGAAGAAACTTTTGTCTTTATAATACTATAGTTTAAAATCAACTTCCATGATACATGTCCTGGAAAATACCTGTACTCTAAACTATATGTGAAAAAAAATCCACATAAAATTTAATGTGATTACAAGTCCATTTTTCCATCATGCCCATCATTGCTGTCCCTCTTACTTGGCTCTTTTGGAAGGCTTTGTCCCTGGGTTGCTATAAACACAGTTTTCTGTTCCTGGAACAATTTTCCTGGTAATTTACTTTCGGTGTTTCAAACACCAAGGTGACAAATTCACATGGTACTTTTTGCTAGTTTTATGTCGACTTGATACAGAGTCATGTGGGAAGAAGGAAACGCAGTTGAGAAAATGTCCACATGCTCTAAGTTAGCCTGTAGGGTTTTACTTAATTAGTAATGATGGACGAGAACCCAGCCTACTGTGGGTGGGGCCACAGGCTGAGTAAGCCATGAGGAGCAAGCCAGTAAGCAGCATGGCTCCATAGCCGGTGCATCAGCTCCTGTCTCCAGGTTCCTGCCCTGTTTGAGTCTATGCTTTGACTTCCCTTGATGTTGGTCTGTGAGGGGAACTGTGAGCTGAAATAAACCCTTTTCTTCTGGGGTTGTTTATGGCCATGGTATTTAATCATAGCAATAGAAACCCCGACTAAGACATTATATTTTTTCCCCTTCTTTGCTGGAGCCCTCACAGCAATGGAATTCTAGTCAATGAAATTCCCACCTTTCTTCTCCTGACTGTTTACCTTAATTCTAGTCCATCCTGGAAAAGTCTAAGAGGGAAAAAGAACAACAAACAAATGGCAACTGGTAGACGAGTGAGCAACATTTCCCCTTTAGTAAGCTCAGGACATCATACCCTTCCTCTGGGCCCCAGCTTGGGCTTGGCTTGTTCCATGTTAGTACAGGTATGCCTCGGATTCTCAGAGGAACATGCTGATCCTTGTCTTCTTCATTTAAAACCTTCAGACTTTGAGGACAAAGTCATGATGAAAATCTGGCCATTGCTCATGCAGCTTTTTTTTCTATATGTCCTTGTTCAACACCAACTTTGAAAAACACAAATGCTGTGCTCAATAAATAATTTAGCATTTCCTACTGTGTCTGAATATAAATCCCAGCTACAGATAGATTCTATTAATAAAATTGTGAACTTAGAGAACAAAAAATTACCAATTATCTGGTACCGTAATTACAAGAAGTCACAACATCTATAAGGGTTCTGGCCTTCAAGAAATATCCAACAACTACAGACTCTCTGGTTCTCTCAGTTCTTTGTTATTCTGAATCAGAAAGGAGATTTGACACTCTCATAATTTACTGTTTCTGGATAGAATCCTACAGAAGAATCAGTGAAACGGGTTGAGTAGAATTTAGCACCAGAAACAATGGCTTGGCTTTCTAACAGAACTCAGAAAATTTGGAAAACAGGACCAGTAATAGCAAATATGAGAAGAAGTCATTTATTTTATGATTGAGGCCAATACCCAGGGGTGATGTCCAGGTTCCTTTTGTTGAAAAAATAAATTCGTTCCCAACAAAGGATCGCATTTAAAACTGACCTCATCCTTTACCTCAAGAATTTAACCTGAATTCTTGATAATCATGATACCATCTCCCACTGACCCTACTGTTTTGTGTCTACTGAAACTTCCCCTTATATTACTCAGTCTCCCAAGAGGGAAACTCAGAGACACAAATGGCTGAGCAATTGAAAGCTACACACTTGTCCCACATGTCGATCCATAGTGAGTACATATTTGTTCATGGCAGCCAGAAAGTGAAGATTTGAGGAAGCAGGTACCTAGGGACCTTCCACTTTCATCTTTAATTCTGTTTAGCCCAGAGCCTATGTTTAGCCCAGAACACCAACCACTATGAAGACAGGTCTTTCTCCATGAGAGAATCCTCTCTAATTATTCTCCACTTCACACCTAGAAGTATGTTTTCCTCATCTCCCAGGACACCTCAGTCTAACCAAGTTTAAAACAAGATTAAACATAGAATGATGTAATACGCCAACATGACAGTATTGATGCTCCATTCTGACCTCTATCCTCATCGGCCTTATTCTACTTTTTCCTAAAACAAAGCTTTTAAAGAACTAGAAGAACTTCATTGCTGAAACACACCCTGTCCTCAAAAATCTTTCCAAATTACTTCTTTGCTTGTTTTAATTATGTCTTCCCCCCACCCCCTCTGCAATGAATAACATTCAAGTGATAGCACCGACATTGAGTGCCATCGATTATTAATGATTTCTCACAGTTTGCCTTGCATTTAAAAGTAGAATCACATTCTAAAAAATTATTCTCAAACTTTTCTCATGTCATAGTTGGCTCAGACCATTGAGACTGCCTCCTGGACCTGATAACATATTACTTGGTTTAACTGAGATCCTTGCTACAAGGTTACATATGCTAGGGGTGTTTGTTGTTGTTGTAATTTTTATTTTTATGTATTCTCTGTATATGTTTATGGTAGAGGGTCCACATGTGTCACTGTGTGTATGTTTGTGAAGTCACTTCTTTCCTCTAACTTCTTTGTGGGCTTGGGGATCAAACTCAAGTCCCCAGGCTTGCAAAGGCAAATACTTTTACCAATTGAGCCATCTCACTGGCCTGAGTTGTCTAAATTGTTCACTTGTAAAGAGCTTGCCCTTTTCAATCTTGGAACCAATGTGAAAGTTAGGGAGTTGCTCATACATCAATACTTCAGTAACCAGATTCATTTTCTTAAATTATTTCTAATCTATTCTCAGAACCTTTGTCCATTTCATTATCACTTCCCTCTATGAAAACTGAGTTAAAACCCTTGTGTGAGAGAGTATGGGTGTGACATCCTATACTATCAATTATTAGAAGTAATCGTGACAGGGTTTGGGCAATTTAGAAATGAATATTCCATGTAACTGGTCTTGTTATTAATATGTAATATACACATAAATTCACATGTAGTAATTAAGTCCAACTCACTAATTTGTAATATATAAGCATATAAGGCCAACTTTAATGTTTAAAGTCTATATTAGTAACTGTTAAATCTCTTACTCTTTATTTTCCTTAAAACTTTTTCTAGCTAAACATTGCAATTATTAACTAAACCTTGCAATTATTAAAAATTATTCTAAATACATTTATTTATTTATTATTGTTCATTTACATATTTATTGGGACCTCACAACATAAACACAGTGACACATGTGGACCCACCATCATAAAAATAAGGACAGAATATATAAAATAAAAATTACAAAATAAATATTCATTGTAAATGACCAAGGTGAGACTTAAAAGCAACAATCTCTTTAAAGGGAACTCCCATGTGAGAGAATTGGGACTGAACTGGGATCAGGCTTGAGGACCTCAAAAGAAAGATATGCTATGAGCCCAAGTTAAGAAGAGATAGGGACTATCAGGGTAAAACACCCCAACATTCAAGACTTTATTGTATCATTGAAATGAACGCCATCTCACTTAAGTGTGTGATCATGTGACAATCAGGTCATCTGTTGATTATCTTTCAAACCTCCTGGCTCTGTGTCTCTGCTGTCCTCATCTTTAATTGAAGTCTGATGAGAGACAGACATCTTTTACACAAATATCACAGAAGATTCCACAGTGTGGTACCAAAAGTGTAGTCCACCTACACCTTCTGTGGCCACAGCATCAAGATGCAACCTAAAGCACAGCTCATCTATGCTTGATAAGAGGGCTTCCATTTTTCTTTGTTCAGCAGCTCTTAGAAAGTTATTACACTGTCATAGAAACTACATTTAGCATGTTTTTCTGTTAACCTATGTAAAAAAATTATTAAAATCTTGATTGTAGTTGGGGTTGTGTGATTGCTTGAGAATGGATTGACTCCTGTAGGTCAACAATGTTAGCACCATGAAGTATAACATTTGATCTTCATCTGAGGATGGCAGTCCAAGTCCCAGTGCATGCACTGGGATTCACTTGCCTTCAGGTTGAGAGTAAATATCATGGAAAGGTCAACATGTCTAAGATAGATCATGTAATCTAAATGTGAATATTGATTGTTAGTGGAGAATGCAGTGTCTTACTCAATTTATATTAAAAAAAATTAATCAAAGATAAATATTTTGAAAATTTCCAAATTATACTGCCTACATAGACATAGCTTTGATATTCATTCATGATGGAGATGTGCCAACTTTTATTGTTAAATATTTCAAATTTAAAACTATAGACAATTAAAAACTGTACATTTTAAAGTATAATTTCTATGAAAATAAAGATTAAATTTATAACTATGTGTAAGAAAAAGATCAAATGTTTCAAATGTATTTTTGTTAATTTCAAACATATTTTGTTAACCCTAGAGAAATATTCTACTTCTACTATTATTCAATTTTAATCTATCAAGCCTAGATAATAGATAATTATACATAAGAACATCCTGACATTTGCAAACTTCAAATACTCTTTACTAAAATATAACCTTCATAATTTCCATATTAAAATTAAAATTGGTATGTTGCTGATTAATGTGAATTAGTTTCATCACTAATGACAGTAAAGCTTATATATAATTCATATTTAAACTCAATCTGAACACCTTTTGTATTGGGAATTGCAATCAGCATAACTCAAAAAAGAATTAATAGTCCACTTTCTTTTATGTAAAATTGAGGGAAATTATAATTTATAATCAGAGGTATCCATTTTATATACTATGTTATAAAAAGTAGAAACAATGTTTCTACTGTGGAAAAAAAATGTTTCTGCTGTTTTCATAGCAGTTCAGTGAGATTTCGTTTAGTCAAGAGAATTGCAGTCCTGTTGTATTAAGGGACATTGCTCTCATTCATGGAAATCTTGAGTTGCAGATTTAAAGATCTTTAACCAGCAAGGATAAGCATGTAGGGAGAAAACAACTGAAGACACTACAAAAGTGATAGGAAGATCTATGCAAACATCCAAAAAAGAGAGTGCTACCGGATAGCTAAAGGTGCTCTGCTTTAGTGTAGATCTATTGTCCAACATGAAATCTCATATTTCCTGATGATAAACTCCCATATTGTCTTCTGTAACTATCCAAGTCTTTCCATAAACATAATGGAGTATCTTTTTTATGTTTGAGAAAAGGTTTGGGACCTTTAGAGTGAACCCATACACTTTATCTGCCACACTGAACTAAACTTCTTTATATCTCCTGAGGTATCAATGGTTTACAGTCTCTGTTCCCCTGATCTGGAATTCTTTATAGATGATCTTTCTCTCATTGTGTTAAATCTGGGGAGTATCTTGTTTCAGGGTTCTGTAGGTAAGGTTCTGACTTGATGAGCTCAGAGATTCAGGCTGGGACGAACTGTGAGAGTTATGAGCAACATTAAGGGTCTTATTTTTGTTGGGGTTCACGAATCGCCACACAAACTCTACAAACATTGATCTCAGTTAAGCAAGAAAAGTTTATTGAATGCACATTCTAAGACTGATCCAACAGAATTACAGAGGACTTGGAAACCAAATTATAATAGATGCTTGTCCTTGGAGCAGACATTTTAAGGGAAAAGAAAAATGGGTTCAAAAGTTCAAAAGGCAAGGAGGGAAGCAGTATAATGTTTTGGCTTACTAGACAGAGTATTATCAGCTGATCTTTAAGCTGATTGGTCCTAAGTAAGGTAAGAGGGGAGGTAGGCAGGGGACTTTAAGAGTATTGAGATAACCAAACATGAGTAATACAACCATTGCTTTTGGACCTATTAGTAGCATTTGTTAGTGTCAGCTAAAGAGTGGATAACTTAATTTCACCTTTTGAGCAAAATGGAGACTGAAAACAAACTGACTACAGTAATGTTAAAAGGAGCAAGCCTCAACAATTTTACTTACTACAGGAGAAATCAGAATGGTGTTAACTGAAAAAAAAAAATCGTAATTACCACTCAGTATGGAAGTCAGATTGTCACGCTGAGTTTGGATTCACAATCATAACGTGGCTTTACTTTCAACTTATAATGGTAAAGTCATTCATCTTCAGTTTTCTATGGTATTCAATAGCTGTGTCATTTAATTTATCTTCCAAGGGATAATTAATTTTTTCTTGTAATTTTTTATAACATGATTATGTTCCATTAAACAATGCATAGAAAACAAAAAATCACATGCATAAAAATTACATGATAGAAAAATATATATCAGACAACTGCAAACAAGGAAAAAGAGGACTATTATATTTTAAAAAATCAATGTTATATAATTCAGAGGCAGTTTCTGAGGCTGTATATGACAAGTCTCATTAAATAAAGTGTAAACATAAGGGAGATGGTAAAACTTCCTACTGATTCTAGCTTCATAATTCCCAAAGTAAAGTACTTTTCCATGTAAAGAGATACATACCATATTAAGCGATGATGGTAGGCACAAATGGGCTGTCACAGGTAAACACCTACATACCTCTGGCTAGAATACAGACATGCTTTTAGTACATACCTTTAATACCAATGCCATTTAATTGAGGGGCAGACAAAATGATAAGTCAGAGAAATATTTGACAGAATGAATCAGAGATAAGATATGCCCAATTCTTACCAGGACAGAAAAAGGAAGCTATGTAAAAGCAATGCAGGGAGAGAGGGAAAGTCAAGTCCAGTTGAATTCAGTGAAGTTCAGCTGAATAAGCTGAGCTCAGTTGAGTTTGATGCAGTTCAGTTGACTGCATTGAGTTCAGTTCGGTTCATGCAGTCAGTGCATCAGTACAGTTCAGTTCAGTTCACAGAGGTCAGAGGTGTTTCACCAAGCAGAGCAATTCATCCAGAAGCCAAGAGGAGCCAATTTAAATCAGTCAGCTTAGAGAGGTGTTTCAGCCCAAACAGCTGAGTTGAACCAGCCATCCAGTGTTCAGAAAGAGCTAAAAAGAGTAAGTTTATTCAGCAGTAAGTCTCTGAGGATGGAACATGCTAGGCCTAGGGTAACAGAAAGAGGCTTTCTCTCATTGTGTTAAATCTGTAGAGTGTCCTGTTTCAGGGTTCTGTAGGTAAGGTTCTGACTTGATGAGCTTAGCCATTCAGGCTGGAACAAACTATGGAAAGACTTATGTGCAATATGAAGGACCTTATTTTTGTTGGGGTTCATGAATCACCACACAAACCTTCAACACCCTGGCTTGCAGAAGATTGGGTTGTATAGAGGTTAGAAGCTTCCAGATCTAGGCCAAGAGATAGTTAGAACAGAGAAAGAATTACTCTTGGCTCAGCCCAAGCCATGTATTCATAAAGCTTGGATACAGCTCTCATCCTATCATCAGAGGAAATAATAGAGGTATTTATGAGTTGTATACCACTATATAACTATTCTTTAAAATGTGGTAGTTTCAAATAGCCACTGGCTGTTTCTTATAATCCAAGGGTTACTTAGATAGAATTTGTGCTGATCTGAGAGTTCACATATGATGCGATTAATAAAAAAACAGCTAAACAAACAAACCCAACTTAGCATATCACACAAAATAACATGCTGCTATAATAATGGAGAAGACAAGAGCTCAGTCTAAGCTCCATGTGGCCTAGGAAAATGATTTTGATTAAGAGCTGGGCTGGAAAGGCCCTTCCCTCTTTGCTAGTAAAGGTAGTTTTACAATGTGAAGCAGGGAACCCATAAAACAGAATAGCCAGGAATGGAGCCAATAACAAAATAGATACATGTTTTTCTGATGACATTGTGTCAAAGCATATCTCCCTGGTCAATGGCAATATCAATGTCCTGAATTGTAAATCTTGCAAGAAGCACTTTTCTTGAAGATTTTAAAGAAACAATTTACAATGTCATGTTTTCTAGTATAAAGCTATAAAAACAAGGAAGCTAAGAACTGAGAGTCTGAAAGAAATTTTCCTGAAGTTTAGTCAAACTGGGGAACTTTAAGATTTTCTCCATTTATGTACTTTGCTGCCACATAGGAAAAGTGTCTGAGTTTTTGGAGGATACCTGGACATCTCTCCTTATGTTGCCTTCTGTCCTTGATAAACCCATATCAAATGATTTCACATGCTACCATGGGGCAAACCAGAAACCTCAGTACTTCTTCAGTGTTAGATGCAAAGTCACATGATACTACCCCAGGCTTAACACACTTGAACACCCTAAACAAGCATGTACATCAGGAAACCAGTCCAATAACAGGGGAGTAAAGCATTCCCTTCTCCATGGGATGGACAGAAAAAAAAATGAGCCAGTTTTTCTACTAACCCATAAAATTAAGAATATATATGGTCTGCTTTGATATCTTTTGGTGCATGTATACATTCCATAATGTCCAAGGCATTCGATCCTGTCTATATCATGCCCTATCTTCCTCTGTTGGGCAAAATAACAAAAATGATTTGTTAGAGATTATTCCCAACTATATGGATTACTGTCAACTGTGTTTCTTTTCTTTTCTTTTCTTTTCTTTTTTTTTTTTTTTTTTTTTGAGTGGTTGTCTGTTCTAGACTTGTTGGCCTAACTCTATATCAAGAGACAGAGTCCCTGTTTCAGTTCTGTTATCCTGAAGATATTTAGGACCCAGAGATATATAAATGATTCACATTTCTTGTTATCTTATGGGTCAGTTATCCTAGTTATCCTAACTAGAGTCTGAAATGAATGCATTTTATGGAGTCTTCCATAATTTCATATGTAACTGTCTATTAGGCGAGCCTATCACCACCAAGGTGTGGGACCCACTGTATCTTCAGCCTTTGATCTATATTATTGTAGTAGCTCACAGGTATACAATACACATAAATATTACATGACTTAATACAGAATAATCTATTTCAATGTTAAATGATTATCTTCTTAGTCTTTTTAATTTTTTTGTATCAGCTTCTAGGCTTATTGCCCTCATCCCCTGATGGTTGTATTCATGAATGAAGCTGAAAATTATCTATGGATGGTAAAAATAGGAAAAAAAGAAAAGTATAGTCTTTACCTAGGTGTGAAATAGAAAATCAGAGAACATAGAAAACATTTTTATAACATCAGCTTGCTAGACATACTTAGGTCTTTGTGTGTATGCGTGTGTGTGTGTTCATGAGTGTGTTCCTAATGTGCATAAGGCAAACACACATGATTACATATTTAAGTAAAGTTTTCATTAAGTGTGACTCATAAGATTGTGATGTCAATAATAGGTAAAAATGTATAGAGTATCGCCTATATACTAGGAATAAGGAAATTAGTGTCTCTTAGTATATCTACCAAAAGTATTAAATAATATTGTCTCATTTTATAGACTTTTAAAATATTAATACTATGAAGGCCATAAGCAATTTTCCTGTCTGAAAAACCTCATAACATCAGAACCAGAGGTCTACTAGAGTTAAGTAGAAGCATTAGTTGCTTAATTCTGCCATCTTTATGGATGGAGAACCAAACAATGCTAACCAGAGAGGGAGAGGGAGGGAAGGAGGAGGCACCAGGGAGAGGGATCCACCATTTTTCTCACTCTGCATCTGAAAACCTTTTCCAAAGGGATTCCTGAGCCTCACCTCATGGACCGCAAACAACTTTGGAGCATGCATCAGGAAATGAGAATACTGATACAATGAATTTCTCCCAATGATTCATCTAGAGTTGAAGGTTGAGAACAAACGGCTAGGAGAGATTCGGATTAAACCCCATTAATGAGAATGAAACAAAATGAAAAAGAGCACAGTTATCCCAAATGACATTTTTACTTTGACAATAATTTGAGAAGTCCTTTGGATTCCTTGTGTCCCATCTTCAAGCTGAAGCTTGGGAGTGTGAACAGAGCTGACCCTCTTATGAAGAAGAGCTTCTGCCCAGTTGGCCCTCTACAGCTCTTTTATTTATAATTCACCCTGAGAATCATGGGATGCTGGTGTCTCTGCAGCTTCCTGTCTTGGCACTATTTTTCTTAGTTAAATGTGTAGAATTAGGTCACCCTGGCACAATTACCGCAAGGTTACACATAATAGGAGTTCCAGTGCCTGTTTATTTCTTCTCAGTTTCATTAAATTTTCTCATAGCAGATATAAAAATGGTTCCTTAATTGGTGCTGATTTGCAAATATATTGAATTCCAACATGACAAAATAAATTAGATTTGTCTCTGTGTAGAAGGAGAGCAATAGAGCCAGATTGGAACCACTGAACTTTTATAACATCTATTTACAAACACTTTCAAGCCCTAAACTGCACAGCATTTAAAATAATTAGAAGCTTTGTTCAGCATGCATAACATTTACTTTTATTGTTACTTCTTGAACCCAAATATAAAACAATGAAATAATTGTTTCCTCTCTATTTATACTGTAAAAATAAAATCTAACATTTGGATACCACAAATTGTGTTATTCTAGTATAGTTATTATCTAGATGACTAAGATATTTTAAAACACTTAATTGAAAAAATTATAGTGCTACATATTTTCCAATATAATTACAAATGTTAAACAAACTTTAATTTATGACACTAAGAAAAATTATGTTGTATGTTTCTTGCATCTAAATTATTATAAAGAGGATAATCTTTCTGGTTCATTCTTCATTTACAAAGGTTTGTTTAAAACAGTAAGTTTAGAGTTATTTCGATCAATTATCTCTTGAGTAAATCCCACTGCTATTTTGATATATTCATGTAAGGAATCACTCTATCCAATAAGGCAACGAAATGTAATATCATATTATATAACTACTTGAGAAACTAATGTACATGTGGCAGAATAAAGAGGATATCACATGCCATGTAATTATAACTTTATGACGTTCTGGGAAATGTCATAGACTGGAGGCTCAGGAGGAGAGAAAAGACTGAAAAAATAGGGGATTTTTGAGATCACCATAAAGGAGAGTTCTTGCATTGCCTAGGACAGCAGCTGTCCTGACTGTGCTGACAACAGAAGCAGTCATGTAAATACACCAACGCCACCCTGCAGTGTGTGCTGGGCTGCACTGTGGCCTGCTTCAGTCTCTGAGATAGAACTCACTATCACACAAGTCATGTGAATGCACTATCAGTAGCCATTCTAGCAGCTGGGGAGTGACCATACCTATAGCTTCCACCTCACTTTCCATGTTAAATACTGTTCCTATTTTTTAATTGTCTTTCTTTGGAAAAAAAAAACCACAATGAAATATTATTCAGCTGTTAAGAAAAGCTTCATTGGGTAAATGGGTGGAAACATTCTGAGTAAGATAACCCAGATCCACGTTTTGTTCTGTCTTTTTATCATTTTTCAATGTTAACTTTGTTCTGCAGATATGTGTGTTTTATACCCACAGGGTTCAGGGATTACTAAGGGGCCATGGTAAGGGGAGTCTTTCAAAGGAGAGGGGATGGCATAAAGAGAACTAACAGAACAGGTATGCTTAAGTGGGGATGAGAGTGACAAGACAGTATAGCAAGGAAGAAGGGGGGGATAACTAACACTTGAGACCTTTTGAAAAAGCAAAAATTAGATCTGCTATTACAAAAGCTTTCTAAAATATGCATATATATGCATATGCATGTGTGAGAGCAGTTGAAGTGGAGTTACCCTATAATAGGGGGATTATAGCTCAATTAAACACCTTATGCCAATGAATAATTCCAATATCAGGAATGGGTTATCACTCTTTGAGTTATTGTGAAAGGGAATCCAATAGACCCCCAAATATTACAGCCCTTTGGCATTGCTCTTACCCTCCAGGAGGAGGGTGAGACCCTTTGGCTGAAGGTATTACATACTTGAGTCACAAAACACAGAGAAAGCATGCTGGGACCAACCTGGGAGCTTGATCCCTAGTAGCTAGCTTTTATACAGCTAAGGGGTGCTATGCATGTATTGTAGAAGAAAAGTAATCCTCACTTTTACCCAAGAGATGCCCAATGGTCCACTAGTGGCACACATGTCATGGGAGTATCCAACCACTTTCTGATTGGAATTTAACCTTGCTCCATGAGAGGAAATCCATACCTTGTACTGTTCTAGGGCCACAAACTTGGCTATGCAACTTATCAGCCCTATAAAAAATCTATTATTATTATTCTGCTAAATGGACTTAGAACTAAACTTATTCCTAATGATGTGCAGTTTTAACCATAGATTAGTGCATCTTTCAACCCTTATCAGAGCAGCTTATTTTAGTCAGTGGTAGTGATTAGCAGAGACCCACAACTGGAGAAGGTGTAGGGAATGAAAAACAATGCAATGATCAGCCCTAAATGAGATGTCTATATCACACCCCATGCCCCCATAGCTCAGGGATCATTGCAAAAGATGTGGGTGAAAAGAGTCTAAGAGCCGTGGGTGATAGATGATTACAAGGAAGCAATGTTTTCTGAGCACAACAGAGTACCTCCACACACAAACTCACAGCAGCCGCGATAGCATGCACAAGACAAGATAAAGCAAACCCTTATATGGAGACAGGAGATTGATACAGTCCCTTGCATAGCCAAGGAGGTATTGGCAAATGATGGTTGCTATAAGAGGAAGAGTCAGTTTTCCTTAAGGGTGTGATCCCTGGTAGGTTGGCCAGGCTCAAATGGCTGGCCACACAGTCAAGCATATACAAGCAGCACAAATTGGACTGGATGGTTTTTAAAGTGGAGGGATAGAGGCAGAATTTGGTGGAGAGATCAGAATGGATCTCAGATGGGGTTGGGGGTAAATATGAATAAAATGCACTTCACTAAATTCTTGAAAAACTGTTTAAAACTTTTTTAAAAATTAAGCCAACCACAGTAATGCATGCCTGTAATCCCAGCACACAGGAGCACAGAAGTATGAAGATTACTTCACGTCTAAGGGCAGCCTGAGCTACACAGAGAATTCTATGCCAACTAGACTATGTATCCAAATACTATCTTAAAAAATAAGTTTAAAGAGGCCTAGCAGTGCACATTGTGAGAAGAATTTCAAGTGTATGAGTTAATAGTGGAAGATATATTTGGGCTAAGCTTTCTGGTGAATCTTTTCTTTTTGCCTATAATTAATTGCTTCTGAAATTAAGCAGTGCATTTTGATTATACTCTACAGAAGAAAAGGAGAAAGGGATTCACCATAAACTATTAGTCACAGAGTGAAACATGAAAAAAAAAACTTTAAAATATATGTGTTCACCCATAAATTAAATTTAGTCACCAGATGCTATTAACAAATTCCCACTAGTTGTCAAAAGTTAAAAATGCATACAATTCACACTTTCATTTCACACTTCTTGCATTCGTGAAGTTTGTCAGTCTACTACAACGTCTCAGTTATACATTGTCTATAGTTTTGCCTCCATCACCTCCAGAGCAGTTTATACCCACCTCATTCAAAATGATTATAATAAATCTGTGGCAATGCCCATGGGACTTCCTTCCTACTAATTTGTAGTAAATGTGTTTCATATTCAAGTTATATCTCACTGCAGAGACAGAATGCAATTTGTCAAATGATATAACAGACATTTTTCCAGAGTGTAAAACAATAATAAAATGGGCATGTCTGCAAATAAACAGAAAAGAATTGAAAATGTTTCATCTAATGTTCACTTCTCATGGAGGTCCACTCAATTCTAGCAGGAGAAAATTAAATTTTTATAGCACTGTTTGTTCTGGTAGAGAGGCGTGCACTGCTAGAACAGTTAAGGCAAAGGTTAATGAGCTGATATTTGTCTAGAAGTAAATTAGTTTTACACACTTGCTACCAAGAAGAAGTTTAAATGTGTTATTGGCATGCGTAGGATATAAATTCCATTATAAATCATGTCATTGATTTTTTTCATGTATTAATTATTTCTATCCTGATTATTCAGTTAAAGTAGCAAAAATGAACACAGTATGTTTCTTTCAAGTGTGAATCCTATTTCTGATATTAATGCCAAGACACTTGTTCCAGGTGTGAGATTTATATGCACATATCTTCTCAAGATGACCAAACTGACCAATGACAAAAGCATAGCAGTTAGCTTACTGCATATAGTAGTAACAAGCTAAAAACTCAATTTTAGCACCACAAACCTCTATAAAAAAGTCTCTGGTTTTGAAAACTTACTCCATCATATGACTAATATGTTTTCTTACATTCAACTTATAAAAATAGCACGTGATATGATGTCATAAACAAACAACTCACTGTTCTGGTCTTTGAATATCCACCGCCAAAATCACACAATGAACTTAAAAGTGTGAGAAGAACACCCTTGGTATATGGAAAATTTAGCAGTCAGGAACCCAGATATGGACTAGCTATGGCCTGTTCTATGACCTCCCACAATGTTTAGTACAAGTGTTAACTAGGGATAGAGTCTCTTCTGAGGCTGACATAAATCCCCAGTGAATGTGTGAGCTTGGATACACTTCGAAGCTCAAGGACTCATGCTAAGATTTGGAGGTATTAGATCTTGGGGCTTAGGTTCATTGCAGGCTGGTATTAAAACATCACTTTTGGATTTTTGTCATAGTAAGAACTCCCCATGGTATCTGGTAGATCATTCAGTCCAAGGAGGGATATTATCAATAAGTTCTATTGGCTATAGTGAAGATGCAACCCTCAACTTCCTGCCATATGATCTACTCCATGATGTCATTCTATCCAGCAAAGGGTATGGTCAAGAGTATCTACTGCATGGAGTTATGTTTCCCGTTATGTTACTCAATCTCTGAGGTGACTGTCACGTTATTCTAGTAAGGAATTAATAGTGCATAACCCTCATGTAGGAGGAGAGGAGTGCACAAGAGGAGGAATGCCAGGAGGAGTCGGTTGACAATCATGTTAAGATTCTGTCTGTCTGTCTCTGTCTCTTTGTCTGTCTGTCTGTCTGTCTCTGTGTGTGTCTCCCTCTCTCTCTCTCTCTCTCTCTCTCTCTCTCTCTCAGTGTATGTATGCCTGTGTGTGTCTCTGTGTGTGTATCTCCTTTTAATCCTATCCATATTCAGATCTAGATGGTCACTCATTAAGCAAGAGAACTGAAACAAGTGTCTTTATTTTCTTTTATGAGATTAAATACAAGTTTATCAAAGTTATCAAAGAGCAAATCCAACCTAAGAAGTTTGTTTAGAACTGTGCTGTTCTTGTTTAAATAGTACATTAGTGTCATTTGAAGGTCAGGGCATTTCTATTTCCCTGGACCAATACTGTGACAACGTGTCTATTAGTTATTTATGAGCTATATTTTTTAGTAGTATTTTGCTTTAGAAATGTCAACTTAGTATGTGTTCTTTTTTCTAATATAACAGTATGAAAATTAATAAATGAGATTAATAAGATCCCAGATTTCACTGTTCCAATAAGTGAAATGTGCTTGATAGGACAGGCATATCTGCATCTATAACATAACCCAAATGTAGAGAGTCTGTTTTCATTTTTGTTGATACTACCAGGAATTTGTCTCAGATTTCCTTTATTAAAACTCTAGCAAACAAATAGTACTTTATTTTTCTAATAGTTATAGCAGAATTCCTGGATAGGAATCCCATTGGCCTTTTCCAGTGTGTATCACATAGGAGCACTGAACTCTGAGTCATATTCCAGTTGGCCAGAGAAGAATGATACATTTATTCATCCATCCTCAGTGGTGAGGCAGCTCTAGCTAGACTTTTAGATGTCTAGAAAAAAAAATAAGTACTGAACCAAGCACAGAAGAAATTGGAGAGATGGATAGGAGTAAATTAAATAAGTGAATTGAAACTAAATAAACATTTGCTTCATACTTTCTATAAAAACCACATACATGGCTCTTATCCTTGTCCAATAGTTGTATGTGAGGTGATGACAAAGACAAACATTAAGTGCCAAAGTATCTCTTAGATCCTTTTAGAATTACATAGTAGTTAACCGTGCATAAGAATTGAGCAATTGGAGAAAAATATTCATCAAGAAATACACACACACATATAAAATCATATATATATATGTATATATATATATACACATACACATATATATACATATATACACATATATATATACATATATACACATATATATACATATATACATATATATATACACATATATATATATACCCCAGACTATATTTGTAGTTCACAATATGATATAGGGATACATCAAGAAAAGCATGACATAATTGCCCAATATAATACCTAAGAATATGAAGAGAAAATGAAGGTTGCTACAAAAAGGACAAATACTGAAAAACAAGTGCAAGTGGGAGAAACGGCTGCAGGACATTCTTGTATATTGGAAGCAGTAACACATATTCATATTCCAATTGCCATCGGTGTCAAACACAGTGAGACTAGATGGTGGAGTGACTCATGAGTCATGAACTATATGGTACTGCACAAATACATGAAGCTGATGTTAGTGTAGACTAGTTACGGTAAAGAGTCTCAGAACCACAGAAGTGAGAGTTCAAAAATAAAAAAAATAAAATAAAAGCAATGGACAAACAGTGGGAGCATAAACCATAAAGTTAAATAAGATAAATGAATTAGAGGTAAATGTGACTTTTGTCGTGGGTTCTAGTCACTTACCGAGTCACAACTCAGAGCTGTGCAGTATAAATGTGTGGAAGGGCTAGAAAGTATTCAGAGCCTGTGTCCTTAAGTCTGATCAACCAAGAGCTACATTTTATTTCTGCAAGTTGGGCTAGCAAATTGGCTCTACCCATTGATTTAAGTCCAGAAGACACAGAGGATAGCATATAATAAGATAAAATTGTGTTTGTTTTAATAATGTAGGTGGTATGATATTTTAAGGGAACTTCCACAATTCTGAACATAATTTGCTAACGCTAGCCTTTTTAGCCTGACCTTTTCTTGAAAGTACCAGATAATTATATTACTCAAGTAAACATATCTGCAACATGATATATATTAGATTATTAAATTCAAAGATGTCATTAAAATTTCATATAAATAAATAAATAAATAAATACTACACGTCTATTAGAACAAAATTTCTAATGTTTGCAAGGATTCAAGGCTGTAAGGACTTCTGTCCTGTTGAAGGGAATGTGAGAAACAAATCCTATAGTTTCTTTAAAATGGAACCTATTCTTGCCACATGATCCATGAACCATGCCACCAAATGAGTTAACTATGTATGATGCACAAAAGCCTGAATGAGAATACTCACAGTAGCATTGTTCATAGTGACCAAAGCTTATACACATTTGAGAGCCTTTAAGGCACGGAGAAGTAGGGACATATTTTCTATACCAAAGCTGCCAGTCTAAAAAAACAACACATCATGTGATTCTAACAAAATGGCCCTCTGGGCACACAAGGCAGTAGGCACAGTGGGAAGATGGGTGATTGTCAGAGATCACTTTGGAGGAGGAAGAGCTAGATCATGAAGACAAATCACATGAGTCTTGTACTTGAATATTTGCCCAGCACCATAGAATATCCAACACCAGAAGTAAGGTGACCATATCTTTTCAGTGCCTACCCAGAAATTGTGGTGGCATCACTTCTGTGAGTTGGGGGAACCATGCATTAGGAGCAATGGAAGGTATAGTGAAATTCTTTGCCTCCCTTTCTGTTTTAATATGAATTTGGAGCAAGCTTTGAAAACTAGTCATAGGCAAATGAGATGGGAGCCTCAGCAACCATGTAAAAGCTGGACGTGGCAGTATAGGTCTATAATCTCATTGCTGGGAATATAGAGAGAACAGTCCCCTGAATGGTTAGTCTACCCAAATTGGTCTGTCTAGGTTCAGTTACTCTCTCAAAAAATAAACTGAATAGTGATAGAAGAAGACAAGTGCACATGTATTCATGCCTCACACACATATGAACACTCATACACACATGAATTTTACTACACACACATAAAAACTCATACGTACATGCATACACACCTGCATGTGAATGTACTTACACACACATACCTATGGGTACATGCATGTACCCATGTACCTATGAACTCTTATACACACATATGCACATACTATGCAATAAATGCCCCCCAAAACATACTATGTCAAGAAACATTGATTACAAGGGATCAACAAGTCTTAAATTGGCTCACATCTACAAATCACACTTGACCAAAACCTTCTAAATGTTAGAAATAGAACTGTCATTTTTAACATCCAGCTTTCAAAAACCATTGAAGTAGAATCCTATTAATACAACCAATATGACAAGCCTGCAATGAGATAATTTATGTGGAATGCTTTAGGAATTGAAAAAACTGGAAGAAAGTGTTCTAAAATTTATAAAAGTTTTACTGTTTGTCAGTGGATTTTGGGGTAGACTGCTGTGTATTTCCCATTTCACTCTTAAAAATAAATGTTGCACTGAACCAGATAGAAAGGAAGAAAAGGAAGGAAGAGAGGGAAGGAGGGAGGGAGGGAGGGAGGGAGGGAGGGAGGGAGGGAGGGAGGGAGGGAGAAAAAGAAGGAGGGAGGGAGAGAGGAAGGAAAAAAGGAGGAAGGAATGGAGAAAGAAAGGGATGGAGGGAAGGAAGGTTGGAAGGAGGGAGGAAGGAAGGCAGGGAGGGAATAGAAGGAGTGAGGGAAGGAAGGGAGGAAGGAATGGAAGGAGGGATAAAAGTAGGGAGGAAGAAGGGCAGGGAGGGAAGAAAGGGAGGAAGAGAGGGAGGAAGGAATGAAGGGAGAGAGGGAAGGAGAGAAATAAGAAAAGAAGGATGAAAGAAAGGAAGGAAGAAAAGAAGGAAGGAAGGAAGGAAGGAAGGAAGGAAGGAAGGAAGGAAGGAAGGAAGGAAGGAAAGAAGAAAGGAAGGAACGAAGGGAGGAAGGAAAGAAGGAAGGAAGAAAAAGAAGGAAGGAAAGGAGGAGGGAAGGTGAAATGGAGGGATGCTGGGATGAATGAAGGAAGGGAGGAAGAGGGGGCAGAAATAAGGAAGAAATGAACAAAAGAAGGAAGAAAGAAAGGAAATAAGGGGAAAAGAAAAGGAAGGGGGAAAGGAAGCAAACATAGGAAGGAAATGAACACCCTTTCTAACCCTGCAGACCTCCTCCTGTAAGCGAGCTTGCTGCCAGAGGGACAGTAGTTGGTGTCATTTCTGCTGCCGCCATCAATCAGAGCATCGTGTACTCCATTGTGGCAGGGAATGAGGAAGGTAGGTAGCGAATTTTGCCTTTGTTTTCTCCAAAAGCCAATAAATGTAGACTCAGATGAATTTTTGATTAAACTATCCTTTCCTCTATCCTAAAGCAATCCTTACCATCTTCCACGTAATTGATGACTTGATTAATAGCCCAGTTGTGTTAGTTAAAGCCATCGTGTGCCCCAATGGATGATTAATATTCAATTATAGAAGCTTTTATCTTTCCTGTGTTGGTGGTACTTTTTTTTTTTTGACACGTCTTCAAAATGAATGAGTTGTTCTTTCAACTGCAAGAGATAATTATTTTCTAGACTCTCCTTTCCCCTCTGTGTGTAACAAGGCTTCCCTCACATCAGACCAATCCCAAGGAAGCTTTAGGATCTTACCTAAGTATAAATGACAAAAGAGATTTGCCAGTACTGACATACAGGTTATATAATACAATGGCCCAAACAGTCAAATTGATTAACAGGAATTTTGAGTTTTGTCTCCCAGCTGCTTTTCTAATGGTAGTCATTTGTTGGAATCTAGGATCCGTATCATTTTCCGCTCTCTGCTTCTGCCTTTCAGCTGCTGTCCTCTGCTTTCTCTTATGAGACCCTGGGCAGACTGGGATATTATGCGTGTCTGAAAATGTTTAATTAATATTTAATATATTAGTTTGTTTTGAGTATTGAACTTAAAAGCAAACTTGGATGCTACTTGACAGTCTGAAATAACAGTCCTGAGACTGTCTAGAATATTTCCGTGACCACCTCTCACTAAAATGGCTACTCCTCTGGACAGCACTCACTGACTGGCTGGTTATTGAGATCTCTTTGTTTTTCCTCCACTGCTACACCTCCTTTCTGAATGAAACGGAACCTCCTTTCTCCACTGCTTTCAAATCTCCAAAAAGCTGTTACTTCTCAACCTGCTCTGATGCTTGCCCTGTCCTTAGGCTTCTAGGTAGCAACAAGCCTGTGTTTATCAACTGCTTCCACCACAGTGACCATTTCAAATACTTTATTCATTTGCTCATTCAGCAAATGAATGTTGGTTATGTGATAACGACTTTTCCAGGTACTAGGAATATGGAGGAAAGAAACAAGCATGTTCTTTATGATTTTAGAATTCAGCAGACCATCAACAGATGGACAATAACTGTTAAGCACACATGTGAACAATAACTGTTACGCATGAATGTAGAATATTTCAAGGAATGGTCATCATTGCTACAGAGAAGCCGAGGGAGGATGTGGGGAAGGAAGAGAGGTGGGATGCCATACACATAAACATGTGCCTTTCTTTCCACTTAAGATTCTTACATATCAGCTTAAAAAAAAAAAAAAAACAGAGAGACAAAGGCAAAGTATTTCTAAATTCCCATAACAATAAAGCATTTTGTAAAAGTAACCAAGAAGCTAAATTGCAAACACGATCTTCGATGTTCTTAGCCAAGCATCAACGCTACAGGATTAGATGTGTGTGGTGCAGGATAAGAACCAAATACCCAGCTAAGCAAAATGTAATGGGCTTCTGTAAAAGAAGATTCCTTCTAAACTGGACCATCTAACATTACAGTGGCAGGAGGATCACCAGCTAAGTACCTGCACCCAGCAGAGTCTCAAATAACACATAGCCAAAACTACTAAACACATCGTTTAGGGAACGCGTCTTGATAATCCCAGTATCAGTAATACATTTCCAGATGCTGGAATCCTATCACCTTTTAAGCTTGACTATTCTTCTGGATGTTTCTAGTGCCTTTGAAACCATAATAGCTTTTAAAGAGAATAGCTCATTACCATGTGAAGACATTAATGAGTTTTTTTCCTGGATTCCAGATAAGTTTGGGATCAACAATGTCACTGGTGTCATCTACGTGAATTCGCCATTGGATTACGAGACACGGACCAGCTATGTGCTTCGGGTACAAGCAGATTCTCTGGAAGTGGTCCTCGCCAATCTCCGAGTCCCTTCAAAAAGTAAGTTACATTGCTTAAGCATTTGACAGCATTTTGTGGTGTTTTTGCTGTCTAGAGAATAAAGTACATATTATAAAATAAAGCTGTCCCTCAAGACTATGGGAACCTCTTAGGTTTCTGGAGAGAAATGCCCATCCATCTTAGCAGATCACATAGAACAACTGGGGATGAGGCAATAGCATACTATTTGTAGATGATGCATAAAATACTGTTACTGTGATCTTCACTTGCACAATTTCATCAGTAAACTTTTGCATCTCCCTTTGAAAGCCTGTGTATATGGCTAACAATGCTGCAATGAATGGATGATACTAAACAGAGCCTACATGAGAACCAAGGGAAAAGTTTGATCTAGACCTGGATTTGATCCCAGGATCCTAGTTTGATCCCCTCATGGTGGAAGAAAAGAATCAACTCCTGAAGGTTGTCCTCTGGCTGGCACATACATGCTGTGTATGCCCAATGAGAGAGAGAGAGAGAAAGAGAGAGAGAGAGAGAGAGAGACTGAGGAAGGGCTCAGGGTGAGAAAAATGGGAGACATGCTATGCAAGCTCATTGGTTCGTTGAGTCTCGTGACACTGACTGACACCATAGAAGACTTTCATTTACCACAAATTTTACTTACCAAACTAGTATGGGTATCTATACAGTTGCTCCTAAAGATACATCTAAGTCATTTGAAAATCCAGGTCACATAATGCATTTACAATTTAAGGTATTCAACTCTCCTCAAAGATAATACTTTATTGCCATATTTAAATTGTCTCAAAATCGTAGACCACTTCCACCAAATTTTAAACATTTTTAAGTTGTTTATGCATATTGGTGTTTCCCTGCATGTCTGTATGTGATACCATGTTCATGGAGAAGCAAGAAGGTGTCGAAGCCTCTGGGACTTGAACTAGGGGTGCCTGTGATCCATAGTGTGGGATCTTGGAACTAAAATTGGGTCCCCTACAAGAGCAGCAGTGCTCTTATCCACTGAGCCATCTCCCCAGTCTCTTCTTTCTGGTTTTAAAACCCTGAAAGGAGTCAGTGAGATGGCTTAACAGGGTAGGGCAATTGCTGTCAATCCTCAGGACCCATGGTTGAGAAGATTTCTGCAAGTTGTCCTATGATGCCTCATTGCTGTGACAAAACCCTCACATGTACACACCCAAGGAATTAAATGAATGCAATAAAAAATTTAGTAAGTTATAAGCATTTACATATTTGGAGAAACAGGCTAAACAAATAGAGAAAAATGCTAGAAAAGAATGGTATTATATAATTTATTGGCTGAAATACAGACAAAAAGTTCTAAGAGAAAGGTATTGTATAACTTGTAAACACAACAAATGGGAAAAGTTATTTGAAAATGGATAATTATCACTTTTCATTCAAACAAATAGCTTTAAAAGAAAAAAGAATTACTGCATGCTCAAAGTACAGGATCTTGCATTTCCAAGGACTATCTATGATTTTCAGAATAGAAAGATGATAAGTTCTCTATATAAATATAATACAGGTTATTCCCTTCCCTGTAGTGTATATGTAAATGGAAGGTAATAGAAGTTTATGCAATGCCTACATATATGCTTGCATATGCTCTGGTGGGGATGTAGTGATGAGACCTGCTAACAAACTCATGAATTACATCTCAGAAATGCACGAAGCCTAAAGACATATGTGCTTTTGTTCACTGCTTGCTTATTTTAATATTGCCATTAATATTTCGTGACTAACCTTTGCCTTCTGTTTAAAATAAAGACACATGCATTTCCAACATTGTTCCACTTATTAATAACTGTTAATGGCCTGAAATCAATTCCTAGTCTATTAGCTATGCAAATAAGTAGTCCATTATGTAAATTGAGGTTAATTAATTAATTGTGTAAAGATTTTACTCTGCTACAAATTTAGCTACTCTATGGATTTTAACTCTATTGCACATCATATTAATAAAAGCAAGAATCTAATTCACTGATGTTACAGTTTATTGTGACTTCTTTATCAAGTGATTGTTCATAAAAAACTTTCAATATGAATTTTATAACTGTTCTATAAATAGATTTAACATGTGAATGAAAATTAAATTAGGCAATCATAGAGTTCATTTCAGAAATTCAACATTAAAGTTTAAGGCAGTATGGTCTGATGTTTTTCAGGGCTGGGATTAAGGTTGGTAATATTTCAATATCTAACTCTAATGAAACCATTGCATTGAAAGAATGCTAACATGTGTAACATTCTCTTCTAGAATTCCAGCTTCTTCCCATCACAACACTCTAAAACTCATCAGAAACATAGCAATCCACTTTAAATATCTCCACATTACTTCTTAAAGATAATACCAACCCAAAACTGCTCTAATATCAAGGACAATAAGTGGTAGTTTACTCTTGACACAAAAAAGTATGACTATACCTGAAAACATAAGTCCTTCGGAAAGAATGAATGACCACACCCTGAGACATAAACTTAAGTCATTCAGAAAGATACACTCTATTGCAGTAGTGATTACATAATATTTTTGTAACAGAACAAATATATATATACATATATACATATATAATATAAATATATTATATATACATACATTATATATACTATATATAATATAATACTATATAATACTATTATATATAGTACATATGTGTATGTGTTAAGGTGTTATATATATATAAATATATTATATAATATATATTATTATAATTATATATGTGTGTGTGTGTGTGTGTGTGTGTGTATTTACCAGATACACTAATGGATACTGATCACATGTAGCTTACATCAAGTTGTGTAAATGCCTGCTATGGGTCTCAGAGGCTACCTGATATCATAATTAGCTGTGGAAAGCTAGTAATCTACTAATAAATTCTTATGTTTAACAGGATCCAAAAGATGTTAGGTGAGACACAGGAGTGAACAGGAAAGCTTTTAAAGGAACTGAAATAAGCCCAAGACAATCTGGCTCTGGATATGTGGTTTTCTAGCTCTCTCCATGCACAAAGTTCTAATCAGGAATTGGGGCTCATAGAATCTCACCATGGGTACGATCGGTTTTGTGAACTTCATTTCATGATAAAGGCTCTTAGATCTTAATTATAACTACACTACTACATCTCCCCAAGTCAACATAATGCAATGTCCTTCTCTATCTCCTCTGATTAGTTTTGGTTAGAAGTATAGTTTTTCTAAATATCTATGCTTGTTTGCTTTTTGGTTTTCTTTGTTTGAATACCTTTTTTTCATTCTTTTACCTTAAAGTGGTGTTTGTAAGGTATGTTTCTTGGATGCAACAGAAAGATAGACCTTGTTTTCTAATAAAATTTATATCTGTGTGTTTTTGAATTAGGGAATTGAGACCCTCAATACTGAGAGTTATTAATGAGCAATGTTGATTAATTGTTTTTATTGTTATTAATTGTATTAATTGTTTTTATTCAGGTGTGCAGTTTTTCCCTATTTGATGAACTGTTCTGGGTTATTTTATTCTTTGAATCTTCTTGGATATAATTAACCTTCTCTTCAGACTCTAAGTTTTCCTTCTAGAACCTAGTGCCCTCTGTAGAGACAGATTGGTGGGAAGAGTTTGCTTAAGTTTTTATCTGTTTGGCTGGTTTGTTGGTAGGTTGGGTTTTTGTTTTGTTGTTGTTGTTTGTTGCTGATAGATAGATGGATGGAGAGATAGATAAATAGATAGATGGATGATAGACAGACAGACAGACAGACAGACAGATAGCTTATAAGTCCACTGCTTAAACAAGTGTGGGAAAGATGAAAATGGATCGAAATAGTCACTGACTGGTATACCCTTTCCTTTGTCCCAGTAGACATCAGACTCTGGCCTCCACATGTCCTGACCACTGTTCAGTTCCTGAATGCTACTGCCTTCCTTGACCTGATGGTTGTTCACTAACTGCCTATCCTATGCCAGGCAGTGTAACAGCATTTCAGGACACAGAAATTTAGTTATCCAAATTGCTGCCTTCAAATTCCCTTTGGCTAAATAGAGAGACAAAAGAGCTAAAAAACTATTGATAATGTAAGACCTGTACCTTAAGAGTAATGGCAGTGCACGGGCAAAGTTTACATCATTCAGAAGAGTTTCCTATTAGCACAGATGATCAAACAGCCCAACGTTTGCACTGCATCATGAATAAACTGAAGAAAGTTATACAAGCAATTCCAAACACAGTAAAGAGATGCCAAAAGTGTGAACATTAATGTTTTCTTAAGAAGTTGTAATAACAGAACTAAGATACTGAAAATCTAAAAATATCTGTAATAAATTCAATGTAAATATAATAGATCTTGTAGATTTTATTTAAATCTACAAAAAAATAAAATCTATTTTATTTTATTTAATAGATTTTATTAAAGCAGGGTTGACTGCTGTCAAAGCCCATACTCTCAGGAAGAAAGAAAAATGCCAAGAATGAAATCATGAGAGGTTTTATATAAAACAAAATAAAATTATGAAGGTGGATTTCAGTTCTTTCTTAAAGAACACTCATCTTTATAAAAGAAGGAATATGGACTACATATGCCTTTCCATCTTAACTCCAATGCTGACAACTATATTAGAAATAGTGTTTTCTATATTTGCTGGGTGGTGAACTCACATTTGAGACATTGCAGATAAATTTAAGAAGTTAAAAGATGGAGCGACTGCTGTTATCTTGGTTGGATGTAAGGTTACTCCCAGCCACATCCTGATCCATGTAGATGCCCAGCTTTGCACAATAGAAAACCTGCGAAAATGCTGGGGGTTCAGCCTTAGACCTATCTTGCTCTAAAATTAATGAGAAAGAGAGAGAATGTGAGAGTTTATTATGAGCCAAATATGAATGCCCATGGTCTGGGAACACGGATTCAATTTGCCCTTTGTGTCACTGAATAAGATGGCTCAGTGGGATAAGGCACCTGCCAACAAGAGTCTGAGCCCTGGGTACTACATAGTAAAAAGAGAGAGCCTCCTTCTGCAAATTATCCACCAAGCTCCACAGGTGTGCTGTGGATCACTTATGGACACACACATACACACACATATACACACACACACATATATACACACATACACACATATACACATACACACACACACAGATACACACAGACACACACAGATACACACATACACACACACAGACGCACACACATACACACATATATACACACACACATACACACACAGATACACACAGACACACACACATACACACACAGTTATATGTGTGTTTGAATTTTAAAAACTTCAAGTTCAATAGCATGGCTACTAATGAACCAAAGGGAATGGAGAGATTAATAAAAATAATAATAAAAGTTGATTTAAACAGAGAATTGATTAATGTATCAAGTAAGCATATTAATTCCTTTTAAAGTATACCTCTTAATAAATATATTCTATTGTTGATTAACAATTATTAATTATGTAGTATGAAATTCAATAAAAACCGTGTCCTTATGCTGACATCAATGTTTTTTAGCTTCTACATATGAGAAAGAGTGTGGCACTCACCTTTCTGTGAGTGGTCATTTTCCCCTATGTCCCTATACTTAACTACAGATAAAATTTCATTCTTGTTTGGGGTGAATAGTACTCCATTCCATGTGTACGTGGCAATATTTTTCTACTTATGGCATAGATGGGCCTCTAGACTGATTTCATAGCTTAGGTAGTTGTAAGCATGGCTTTGTTTGTGGATGTCTCCCTAGCTACTGATTTTATTTCTCGGCTTTGTACCTAGAAGCAGAATAATTTGTTTTATGATTAGTCTAATTTTAATTCTATGGAAATTCCATACTGTTCTTCAGAATGAGTCTGCAGCTTTACGTTATTATCAGTGTAAGAGAATTTTATTTTCTTCTTTCTCAAATGTATTTTTATAATTAAAGTGTCTTTTCCCCCTCTCCCTGCAGGTAGGTACTATGTTTGGCTTTTTGATAATTATGATTCTGCCTAGGATGAGATTGTTTGGATTTCATTTCCCTGATAGCTGAGCTATTTGTAATTATCTATGTATTTTACTTGTCATTTATTTTGTCACTTGATCAGCTTTTAGAATGTTCTTAGTGTTAAGGGTTTTGTTTCTACTTAATATATTCAAATGATATATTGTCAGATAAGTTGGCAAATACATTCTCTTAACCTGAAGTACACTTGGTACCTCATAGATGCTTCCTGTGCTCTACAACATCTTTTTGGCCAGAAGACATTGCCTCTGAAGTCTTGCTTTTGTTTCTTGAGTAGTGGGAATCATGGCTCAATCATCACAAAATATTTTCCCATAATTTTCTTCTAATTGTTTTATAATTACAGGTCTTCCATGTTGTCCTTTTAATTGTACTATCTTTAAGCTTTTATAAACCAGAAAAAAATATTTTAAATGCAAATTTTAAAAAAGATAGTGAAACCAGAAGAATACTTTGTGTAGGGAGTTAGGAGATGGGGTGTTTAAATGCACTATATACATGTATGAAATTGTTAAGGGACATATTTAGTTAATAATAGAATGTAAATTGAAGAGTGTTCTTTAAATACTATGGCCCATATCCCTGTGCTGAGTCCATCCTTAGTATGGTTGTAAATATTGTGAGAATAGTCATAATGTACATTCATGTAAAGTTTTTGTTAGAATTACTAATATTGAGGGATGTGTTGAATTGGTTTTAGGGCATCTCTAAGCAGGCATGAGGTCCTAGAACTGGTCCTTAATCCCAATAAAAACAAAATTAATACATACCAATAGCCTAAAAAATGGCGTGAATAAATATGTCCACTGAGCATTTGTTCAATGCAGGGGTGAATCTGGAAAGTTAAGGCCAAATTGTGAAACATTTGAGTGTCAGGCTGACAGCAACCAATGTACATCATGGTACTCACCTACCCAGGGACTAGATAGCCATCTGAGCAGTTCCACTCTTCCGTCCCCACACTGGCTATATTACAGATAGAGCCATAGCAAGTGTTGTCACCAGGGAAATACATCATTCTTTCTTGTCACTTAGTACTCACTAAGGGTCAGCCCACTTGAGGGATTTCCTTCCTTAAAGTAAAGCCAGACTGGCTCCTCTAGTGTCTTTCACTCTGCTCTCTAGACTTCCCCTTTCCCTCCAGTCTCACTCTGTCAGAATCCATACTTCTGTACTTTGCCCCTATATTCAACACTATCTTTGATCAAATAATTTTGAATGTGAGAGCATCAGTATTTCTAATAGACTGTCTTGAATACTGACACCTCTTTAGTTTCTACTCTGGTGTGTTTCTAGACCAGCACAATTACTGCTGAATTCACAGATTAAAATAATAAGTGTCTCAGAGAAGCTCTCCAAAGCCGGTAACCACAAGACCCTGCACAGAAATCTAAGACAATATTTCTACCACAATGATATCCACGTTTTATTTTTATGTAGTGCAAAAGCACTAACATGAAACTTTACAGCTAAGACGGATTTATGTGCTAAGATGGATTTATGTAATTCCATAACCGAAGTGGCAATTTTTGTTTTATTGTAGAATTATAATTATCTTTAAATGTCGAAGAGAAAAAGCAAACCTTTCTACAAACATGTCATCGTCGTATTTTGATTCAGTTAACTAGGCCTTCAATCAGGAATAAATGACAGAACAATTAAGATAAGCTTAAAATGGTGATAAAAACAACTCAATGCTATTGATTTCATTTTATGGTTTTGCTTTAGGGTACACGCTTGTAATATATTTCATTTCCATGGCTTTTTCTCATTTCAAACAGAAGGTTTGTGACAAATAATGCTAATGACTATTTGTTATCGACTGATTTACAAAAACATTCTCCGCATAGCACAAGTAACAGAATTAAAGCTTGTCACCTAGTATAGTCTTCACCATAAAAATACTGGGTATGGTGGCTGTCTTGTGTTCATATGGCTGTAGTTCTAGACATTTTGTTAATCATTCATTAATTTCAAATATGGAGATCAGTTTAAAATAATGCCCTGTCATGTGTAGCATTCCTATCTCAAAAATTTTATGCATCTTCTTAACCAGGAGTGGTGATTTAAAACCTAAGCCTTAGCATTCATTCGGCAGAAGCAGGAGGACAATGATCTTAAAACTAACCTGGGCTACATAGGTAGTTCAAGGATAGCCCAAACCGCTTAGAAGGATCCTGTTTTGTAAGGGTCTTTGATTAACCAAAGAATCATGCTCCAGACCCAAATAGTATGCAAAAGCAAAGAACATTTTATTATGCAGAAGTCCAGCATGCAGCATGCTTTTACCTAGATGAATATATCCAGATGAGCTTGCAGGCCTAATTTAAAGCAGAACAGAGGAATTCCTGGGAGGGGTAGGTAACCTTTATCTTAATAGGTCTCTGGGGTTATGACAGTCTTTCTGATTGGCTAGGGCTCCGGGGATATCCACTGTTCTTGCCGCAGGCCACGTAGCAGGGCAGCTTCTGATTGGCTGCCCCTGGCCTGTAACTGACTTGTTTGGACTTGCCCGGTTCTGAGAAACAGAGACCTAGGTCTAGTCTCTGGAACTTTCAGTTTGAAGCCTGTCATGGAGTCAGCCTGCCTCTGTCCTCTCAGTTTCAAGAACTTAATGATAACTCTGTTCAGTAGTAGATGCTTGCCTCCCATGCACAATGTCCTGGATCTGATTCTCAATACCAATGAATAAATAATAAAAAGTATTTAAGAGCTTAGTAATGCATGAAGTGGTTTCATCACTTATTCTTGAGAACTGAACCTGAATGCAAAGACAAAAGATGTCATTTTCTTCCTTAAAATTTTCCTAATTACTGTAGTTAATAATTGTGTGTATTGTCACTCTGAGCCTTGTTCACATACTGACATATTCCCTCTCCTGAACTGCATCACCAGTCCCATCTTCTAAGCTTTCTCTATTCTAGTCCATGTTTAAATTAAGAAGCAAGTCAAGATTATGTATTGAATTGAAATATTTCTCAAACTTATATCCTGATTCAAAAACTAGACAGTACAATTAGTCTGTTAATAAAGAGAGTCATAGACTATACAATTAGGTCTGTATATTTCTGTGATCAGAAAGATACTTGCTCCATGGAGTCTAACCCGATTAAATACACACAAAACTATTCATAGACCTGAAATCCATTAAATAATGCATAGAACTAAAACATCGTTTCTACAAATGGAAAATTGAAGCAACTGTCTTGACAATACAAAATATGGGATAGATCACCATTATTTTCTTCTAAATGACATGAAGTCCTTGAAATTTATGAATGGGTTATCAGCCATACTTAGTCTACAGATATTTCATCATGAACAGGTTTGGATGTAGCTCAGCGGTAGAGCGCTTGCCTAGCATGCACAGAGACCATCTACAGTTTCTAGTATCAGAGAAAAAAAACTTGGATCTGTACTATAAAATCAGGGTTACCAAGAGAAAAGCCAAATAGGCCCCTTGACTCCACTTTGGATGCCTAATAGTGCCTGAATCTAGATGGAAACTCTTGACATACCCATCCTTCCTTTGTTGTCTCAACCTCTGGGTCAAATTCCTTTCAGCCCTGTGTGCAAACATGTTGAGTGTCCCTTGAGGCAAAACTACTGCCTTCCTAGTCTCTCACTAGCTATAACAATTTAAGCATCTGAAGCCATTCAGACAAGATGATACTTTTCCATTAACCTATGCCAGCAAATCAATAAAAGCTGCCTTCTTTTTCCTGAGAGAGCAACCTTGGCCTTTTTGTCAGTCTGGCTCATTGCACTGACAACAGAAACCCCAGAGCAGCCAGGTCTGTGTTTTCTGAGCATATGACTCAGTCTTGTTTCTATTGCTTTAGTGACAAAAGACCTCAATAGTCTCCAATATCATAGCTGACATTTTATAATTTCCTAAAAATTTAGAATACCTGTTAGATTGATTTTCATTTATTTTGCTCCTAATAGCAGGTGAGTAGTGAACATTTTTTTTTCAATTTAGTGAAATACTGCATTTCGATTAGATTTTAAAAGCAGCTGAACCTACTGGTTCTTGATTGTTGGGGACGGGGGGGGGGGGAAATCCCATTAACTAGACAAAGATAGATTTCAGCATTATTGTTGCCTGAGTTTTAGAACAACAGCCCTGGCCCAGCAGCCTGACCTAATAGGTAGGCTCAGCAGCAAGTACAGGTACTTAATTGTGCAAAGCAGAGAGGGGCGTTTTTATTAGTGTAGCCAGGTTGAGAAGAGGAATCGATGAAAGGGAGTCAGAGACAAACTCCATCCTCAGAGGACTGACATGAGCTTTAGGTTTAAGTAGAGGAAGATTTGGAGCAGAGCAGTCAGTATTCATAATGATTCAATGCTGGTCAAGGTGTGTCTCTTCTGTCATTGTCTCAGTTATGAACCAAAGAAGTTTGAGAGGAGGAACCTGGTTCCTATAAAAGGGTTCTTCTTGCTCCATGATCCAACCTCACCAACAAAGATACTTACTTTAGAGTTGATTTATCTTGCAAGGGTTATCTATTCCTGACATTCAAGGTAACTGCAAGTAAGGACAATGATACTTGTCTTTGTACCTTTGACTTTGGAAACCATGATATGGATGGGGCATATTTGAGCATTTAACATGTCTATGCAGAGTTAAGAGGAATCTGATCCAATGTACAGCCAAAAATGAAGGCAGAGATACTAGACATTTAACCTGCTGTCAATCAACTAGTAGAACCAGTGAGAAGTCAATGCTTTATAGAAAAAGAACTTTTTGAAAAAACTGGAAATAGAACTCAGGGCCCTGTACATACTAAGAAATTGTTCTACCACTGAGTTCTATTTTCTGATCACAACAGTGGTTTCTAGAGCTGGAGAGATGGCTCAGTAGTTATGAACTCTTACTGCCCTTTCTGGGGACCCAAGTTCAGTTCCCAGCACCCATTTCAAATGGCTCAGAACTGTCTATAACTTCAGCTCCAAGGAATTTGATGTTTTTGGCCTCAAAAGATATCGACACTTCTACACACACACACCATACCTACATACAATTTCAAATAATAAATATAAATCTTAGTTTTTAAAGGGTTGTTTCTAAGTACTCATTATTTCTGTGACCTGCATAAGTTAAGGACTTACCTGACTGAGGTGACAAGGAATAAGGATCATACAGACACACATACAGAAAAGCAGGACATGGGCGACCCATGCACTCAGATGGAGGTATGCTAGCAGCAGCTCAGAAACTAAGCACATTTATTATAGACAGCGGGAATGATGAAGAAAAAAAAAAGATTAGCTAGTCTTGGTAGGAGGTCTCTGTATCAAGCAGTCTCAGGCTGTGGTCATCTAAGAGGAGAAAGCTACAATGATTACTTTTTGCATTCTGTTGATACCAATACATGAACCAGGAGAAGGCTTTGCCATTTCTTTGAGCTCAGACCACGGAAGGCATTACCTTCCGTGGTTCTGCAACATTGGGACCCTTGGCATGGCAGTGTTCATGTCAGCAATATATTTCCGTTCAGGACATCATCTACTGTCCACTCAATCAAACAGATGAAGGAATTGAACCAAGTGGTCCAAGACCTAAAAATGAAAGTAGAAACAATAAAGAAATCACAAATAGAGGCAACCCTGGAATTTGCATAGAGGTTGTGTGCTGGTTTCTCAGGCTGTGTACTAAAACACTATAAGTAGACAAAGTCCACAATGTCAGTGCATAGGAATTGTGTGACTAACTTTCAGCCTGCTAGTTGAAGTCATAGGAAGAAAAAGGGACACTTTAAAAAGTGAATTTAGCATTTATTTCTGAGTTATAAAAAGGTTCCTATGAAAGCTCTCTAAGAAAAAGGGGGAAAGCAAAATGATCCTTTTTTCTTTGGCTTCAGCACTTATACATATTTCAGAATACATTATCACATGGTTAAAAGTTCATCACAAGTTTACACATAAATTTAAATCATAAATCGAATAAGAAGTTTACAACAGAGAATGTTTACATGCATCTCCATTAGGAGTAATTATCTGGCTAAATATTCATCACCTGTCACAGATCCACAGGTTCATGGAGAGTTAAAAGCATAACTAAGTTATTAGTGAAGTTTTGTATAGACAAACCCAGTCAATATTTTATCTTCTGTCCTAGCACCTAAAACAAATCGTTAGTTTCCTTTTTATTACCTTTTGTTAATGGTTTTACAGCCTCTTGGAATGTACTCTGAGTAGTAGATTGCTGCTTACTATCAGAAGTGACACTAAAGACTGGCAGAGTTCTCTTTGCAGTTTTGAATGTCAAAAAGGATTTAAATGGACTGATGTTCTTTATTCTATTGAAATTATTGGAAGTAGGTTCAGAGTTTAAGATTAAGGAGCCATCTCGAGTGTCATGCCAAATACCATTGGATTCATGTTAGTTCTAAAATTTACAGTGGTAGTCATTATAATTAGGAAAAAGTTTAAAGACACTTGCAGTGTATCTGGCATAATTCTAACACCTCTCTGGATGTTTTAACTTTGCATAGTGAGCTAATGAATTTAAAGAATACTGCTCTGCTGAGCATTGATGCAGCAGATACTGCTGATAAAATTACCAATGGCCTGAGGTCAGTATTTCTATTTAAGTCAAGCTTCAAGAATGACATATATAACTTGATCATGCTAGTCTTTTTTGTCCTGGGAATACTTTTATTCCTGCCCACTGTGTTAAAGCTTGTCTTTTACATCATCAATATGTTGGCAGCCAAAGTACATGGCTTGAACCTGAAAATGGACCCCCAGACAGGGTTACTAAATTAACAGGCTGGCAAGCCAAGGACAGGTAAGATTCTGTATAGAACCTTACCAACCTAAAACATAAGTACATTGTGTTTGGTAATGCATATTCCATGACAGATAAGAAAGGCATTCTTGTCAGAATGACCTAAGACAGGTACAGTCTTGTTTATGAAATTAAAAAGGGGGAAAGGCAAAGAGCTTTTGGGGCTGCTTGGCAAGAATCTGACATTGGCCAAGAACGAGGAAATGGACTGCTTGTCAGGAATATGACATTGGCCAAGGACAAGGAAGTGAGCTTCAGGTGGGAATCTGACATAAGGCTAAAACAAAGAAGTAATTTCAGGCAGGAATCTAAATACTAGGCTAGAACAAAGAAATAGGCTTCAGGCATGAAAATGACTTTAGGCTAGGACAGGGAAGTAGGCTCAGATATTTTGGTCATCCTGATAAGTCCTTAGAAACAGTGGTCATGGGAATGATCACAGGACTTTGTTTATTGTCTTGCTTGTTCTTTGGCTATTTGTGTTTATTGTCTTGCTTGTTCCTAGACCATTTGCATCTATTGCTAATTCCTAATCTATTGCTAATTGCTAGTTCCTCAACCTAGAATTGACCTTAATACTTGCATGTAAGTAAAATGATATAAAAGCAGATTGGGAAAGAATAAAAATAAAAGAACTTAATAGCAGTGTTATTAAAAGAGCTTAATAATTACTATAAGTTTAGGAAGTCTTATAAGATCATCATTAAGGATAAAGATATCATCTACTTGTCTATAAAGCAACACTACAATACAATATATCTTCATGGTTTTGCAGAGATCTGCTCAAAAAGGTAGGCTAGTACCTAATGATTGTTATATCTGTTTAATAATAACAAGAAAAGCATATTCATAGCAGGAATCTTTCCTAAAATGAATCTCTCCTGGGTCTTGACTTTTGGAGAAAATCTGATGTGCATTTATTAATCTAAGGCAGACTCATCTCGGGAAGATCACCTGCTAGTTTTTAGCTTGTTGGTTCCTGATAGTTACTTTTTTAGTTTCTATGCATTTGTAAGCTTTCTCTTGTGGTTGATATCCAGCTTTAAACTGTGGTGGTCATTTGGGATACAAAGTGTTATTTCAAATTTCTTCTATCTAGTGATACTTGCTTTGTGCCTAAGTATGTAGTCAGTTTTTGGAGAAAGTTCCATGAAATGCTGAGAAGAAGGCATATTCTTTTGTGTTTGAGCAAATTGTTCTGTTAAGTCTATTTAGTATAACAAATCATTTAGTACCAGCATTTCTTTGTTTAGTTTTTGTCTTGATGATGTATCTATTGGTGAGCATAGGATATTGAAATCACACACTATCACCATGTGAGGGTCAATATGTGATTAAAGCGGCAGTAGTGCTTCTAAAAATTTTATGATTCAAAAACAATAAACATAAATTTAGTTTGCCATTCTTTTTGATTATTTTTAGAATGCAAGTCTGGCATTCAATTCTTCCAAATCTGATTCAGCCTTTTATTCCCAGGAATTTTGATAAGCTCTATTAATCAATCTTGTTCCTGTTTTCATCTCTTATGGAAACTTGTAGAGAATTAGCTCCCTGTGTAATACCTTTTGAAAAATAATTACACACAAGCAGTTCAAAGGAAATCATTATTCTAAATGCTGTCACTTTCAATTTGGAAAGTTTTTTGCTAGTTATTTTTTTACAGCATGTGTTTTCCATCTTTGCTGCTTGACATACAGAGTTGTGTGCTTGTTTTATTAAAATATACAAGAATAGCAAGAATGCTGGCCAGCCCAGTGGCTCAGCTTTGCTCATAGACTGTTACCATAGAAGACATTCCAGATAGAAATTGCTAAATATAGCAGTAAAGTAAATAAGGTGAAAGTGTTATTTTTTTAAATCTATATTAAGACTGTGCATCTCACTAAGGTTAACAGTTGAATTGTTCATATTCAAACTTGCCTTAGTAGAATAAAAATAGGCATATGTATAAAATATTTGTGAAATTGTCTTACATCCTTATCTTTGATACCAGATAGGCTTAAGTTTGAAGTTTCAGTACTTACTAAATTCTCTAAATTTGAGAATTATCTACTTTCTTTAAGGGTGAAATATCTTATTGAATATTTGAAATTTTTAAACATGGTATTCTTTACAGAGAATATTACTTATTGCAATTTATTCAGAGGATTCTCTGAATTAAAACACTATGACCATTATCAAGTATGTTTGAGTCATGCCTCAAAAATCTAGTGAAATCACTGGCTCATCAACACTTTTGTGAGTGGGTCCCATGTGGGTCCCTTGAGTCATTCTTGGGTCATTAGATTTGAATTCTTATATCATGAATGACAACCAAGTAATTTTATTAGCAAAGATATGGTGTTCTTTTCAAAAATAATGATCAAGATAAATGTAGCATCTATGGTGGTAACAAAGATTATAGGCTAAAATTTAATTTAATGTTAATTAATTAATTTGATTAAACTCTTCGACAAAAAAAAAACACAGAAAGCTTGAATTTTATAATGTATTCTGTTATCTTGGGAAGGGAAGGCTACTGTCACTCTGGGTCCTCTCTCTGTGAAGTATATTACACAGATCATCCCCAACTATTTCTGGAAAGGATCCCTTGTATGAAGCAATGAAAGCCATGTTTGACTGACTCATGCTAAGAGTTTTCCAGGATAATTATCTAAGGCTTGCACAATCAAAGCACAAGTGGAACTGGATCTAAGGAAAGACAAATACTAGATAGAAAAACATGTGATATTAGAAACTAATATTCTCATTGCAACTGTGCCATCAAGGCATCTGGGACAGTAACTTTCTAGCTTATGGCAGTATCTCTTGGGTGCAGAATCTGGTTGGCTTGAGTTGAAGTATGTCCCCTTGACAGTGGATAGGGTGGATTCTCAGAGCCCATGAGGTGTGTGGTGGTAACCCATGGGGTATGTTAGCGTGGTGGTAAAAGTCTGTTGTAAAAATGGAAGGGAATGGAGACTAGCCAGGAAAGATAGAGAACAAAAACTTCCCTTTTCAAAATTAAGTTAGAACGCCAATGTGTTTGAGGTAATTCTTAAGGGTAAACAGTATTGAGGTCACTGTGAAAGCATGGAATATTATGGGATATTTGAAGATTATATTAGTAGAATTTTACTTTCTATTATCATTTTTAATTTTCATTTTTACTGACTTGCATTTGAAAATATTAGCAGATGATTAATGGATCTAATTTATGAAGTTATGTTGCTTAAAACATATTTTTTTTTCTAATAAGTGGTTCAGAAGTGGAGGGAAGATAATGCTTAGAGGTAACAACCTACTGCAAGAACTGTAAAATGCTAACAGGTATTCATTATGTACTTTCCAAAGGCTAAATTTAGCCTGCCCATTACACTAAATAGTTGCAAGTACATTGCTTTATCTTAAATTGCTCCCAAATTTTCTGTTAAATTTGATTATTTACTATGTTGCATGCTAGTGATTAATGGACTCAATGAAGATAAACAGATTAAAGAATAATTAGATTGGATTTTGCATGGCCATTGTTCTGTTTATGCATTCCTTCTTGGTTAAATCTTCACAAGTAAGTCATATATAAGTTGGAAACACCATCTTTATAAAGATGAACCAGCAAGCCACAAATCTATCTTTTTACATCACAGGGTAAAATGTAAGTTTTTATCCTGAGTTTAGTCATGTGGAAAAGATAAGTATTTATACAGTGTCTCCTCTTTGCATAGTATATAGTAAAAAATGCACATAATGGGTCTGGTCAAGTTCACTGCAGGATTTTGGCAGTTGACTGACTATATAACTGTGAATAACTGTGGGTGTTTGAGAGAGTATTATGTTTAAAATATGTGAGGTTCTCTGCCTTTATACATTAACATTAATTTATTTTTATTTAGAAAAGTGATACCTTTTATTATATAAAATTATAAAATGTATATACTAAAGAAATTGAATTTACATTTCTACATTTTTGTTCTCTTAAAGCTAAAGCTCAGTATATTTTCTCCTAATCAATTTTATTGTAGCTACATGCATATGCACACACATTCTCATTTGTAGGCTCTTTTTAAAATCTCATACTGTTTCTTTTAATTTATTATTATAATATCTAGAATATTCTCTGTCATTAGGTATTTTTCAGTAACTTAATAAATTTCAGAAGCTCCCATGTACATGTATCATAATTTAGTCCCCTCATACTATGTTAATAAAAATCTAATTGTTTTTTCAAGAACAATTGAGAATAGAATTTGGTCCATGGGATGGGAGGTCTCATTGTTCATTCACTCTGTTTCTGAATCAATTTTTGTTTTATGAAGTGGGTCAAGAGATGTCTTCCAAGAGACTCCCCCAGGACAGTGTTCATTTCGATAGCTCTTCCATCTTTCAGAAGCAGTAGAGAAGTAAATTTTATTTCCTGAATTCCATTCCATTATTCTGTTTTCAGCCTCTAATGTACTTATTAAAAACTGAGAAAGCTTCAGAAATGTCCCAGTGAGATGTTATTTTTTTTTGTTTTAAGATACAGAAGTATAATAAAATAAAAGGTCTGGTATCTGTCTGCATAAAAATACCTTTTAAAAAACTATTGACACAGAACTGTCTGTGCATTGTTTCTTCCAAATTACAAAGCAGAGTTTTGAATATTCTCTTGGATCTTAAAATAATTTAAGCTGAAGCCCTAAATGAAATTATTTTGTGTATATCATCAGATGTTTGGATCTGAATACTATTTCTGGCTCTTCTAGCTATATAATTTCAAACATGTTGTTTAGTTTCTTTAAGCCCCATTATCTTCGTTGATAAAAAAAAGTCAATTAATGATCCTTAAGATTTTATTACAGAATTAAATGGAAATAGCACTCAGAAAGCATTTAACCCACAATGTTCCCAAGGTTGGTATAACCACTAATAATAGTCCTGTCCCTGGTCATGTTCATGCAAGAATGAAACATACAAAATGCAAACATTATATTGTAAAAATAACTAACTTAACTAACTTTCTTATTTGAGAACACACTAAAACCTTTCTGTTTTATGAACATGTCACCTGGAATTTACATACAAAAATTAAAGCAAGAGTAGACAGATTGGTGGCCTCGATTCCCAAGAGATCTTTAACCTAATCTCTGGACTTTGGGAAGAATGACCTTGAGGGATTCCTCCAATGTAGTGAATGAAAAACAAGGAGCTCTGAGACATTTGGGTAGAGATAACACAAATATAAAAGTCTTTGTGAGTGAGAGAAAGAAGCAAGATGATCTTTGTTGGCTAAACACTAAGAAGTCTCTAGCCATTTTAGATTTAAAGAAAAGCGCTGGGAAGCAAAAAGCATACACTTCTGGAAGCTGGAGAAATTATATAATGGCAGATTAAGAAGAATTGTTATTTTACATAGCAGATATTAAAGAAAAGTTTAATAAAAGACACGACCCTGCCGGAAAGCTCCAAAATGGTCCTCAGAGCTGCCCACATCTCAATCAGCATGGCAAGAGACTTCTGACACACAGATTAAAAAATAAAATACGTTTTGTTGCTTAAAGTTACAAATTAATACCCTAAGACACCAATTTTATGGTAATTTACTATAAAACTCTATGGAATGTATATTCTAACTAGCTAGATAATAGGTGGGTAGATAGATGATAGTTGATATGTAAATAGGCTGATGATAGAAATAAACATAGATAATAGATAAATAGTACTCAGATAATAGATGATAGATACATAAATTAGGTAGGAAACTAAAGATGAGATTATAGGTGAGTAAATTGATAACAGATTATAACAATAACTAATATAGAAAACTCTCACTTAGTGTAATATAACACTTATAATTTTCCAAAGAGGAAAAATGTTAATATGAACACAAATTCAGACTTTGATTATGTCCTCAATGTAATAGTAAGAAGTTATAAACTCATCAGTGTTGCTGTTTTCTCAGAAGACCTACATGAAATATACTACTAGGGATTCTAGAAATCTGAATGCCGGCATCTGGGGCAAATATTTATGTACATTTCTTCCCTTCAGTCAGCTTATTAACCTTTCAGTCAAACACATACATAAAATGCATGTTTTAGATACAAGCAATTAAAATCAGGCAAAGGTTAATTAAATCAACATCAATGCTAAATTAGAAAACTATTAAAATAAACTTTGAAATAGTCAATCTTCCTTGCTGCCTGATTACTGAAAACAAATGCCACAGAAGCTACAACAGACTATAAGCCTGCAGAGAAAGCTGAGGACTAAGGACCAATGGCTTTCTCATCTTACTCTACCTAGCAGCGTATTTCCAAATAATCTGTAGGGGCAGGCAGCCTGTGTGATCTAACTCTGGTCACCTTTCCAACTCTATACCTTACTGTGAGTCTCATACTGTCATGTCTGAACCAACCACAGGGAGGGTGGAGAATATAAGGCCCCTCTGTGATTTCTCTGATCCATTGTTTTCAACCCCTCTCTCAGTTTATTTTATCTTTATTTATTGCGTGCTTGGAATCTGTCTTAAATAAAAGATACAACAACAAAAAAAAAGGGATTTTGCAGATGTTTAAGGAAATTTAAAGCCAACTTGACTTAAATTGGAGTTACTTCCAAGCTTCTGCCTTAAAAATAATCAAACCCAGGGTTGGCTGGGATAAAAGCAACACAGTCCTTACAGCCAATATGTGTAAAGTATGAAATTCAAGGCACTGTACGCGCTGAGCGTCCACAAGGAAAAGCATCCAAATGACGGCATCCCAGTGATTCCACATACAGGTGAACACTTTGATCTTTTACTATTGGCCAACATTCATTTTACATTCTTCTGTTAGATATACTGCATGCTCCTTGTGAATTCCCAATCAATTTCCCTTCTATGTGTATGGTGATCTGCCCTCCTTAGACACACAGAGTTCATACAGTGACCCAAAGTGGAAAAATGAGGTGCTATGTCTCTAGTACTTTAATTTTGTCTATGGAATAGAAACAAAAATTGAAAAGGATCATAAGGACAGAAGACAACAAAGTTTGCTGAATATTTTTGAGATGAGATAGAAGGAAAATATTTGGACAAAAAAAAATTGATTTCTCACTCTGAGTTTGGTTGTGTGTCCCAGTGTCTGAGAAGCCAGAACTGAGTATAGCTGACAAGGTCTATAAAGAGTGGCTAGAAGAAAATGTTCACTTTCCTAAGATGCAAAATCAACAAACAAATGATATTCTTAGCCCTACACCTGAACACACCATCTTATATACAAAAGTGAAATTCTTTACTAGAAACAAGTGAGCTCTATGTTTTTGTATGTATTTTATGTGTTTAATAATCATTGAAATTGGTTGTAAATTAAACCCTTGAGCAATTCAATTTCAAAAAGCTTAGAAACACACACATACTTGCATGAACACATATGTACCTGCACACACATGCATGTGCACACATATTTGCACATATATGCACATGATCTCACTCTCACCCCCTACTCTCTCTTCCCCCACCCCCCCACAAACACATACACACAAACACATACAGAGTAAAGGCATTTAAAATATCTCTTTTTAAAATTTTATTTATTATATGTAAGTACACTGTAGCTGTCTTCTACACCCACATGGAAGCATAAAATATCATTACAGATAGTTGTGAGCCACCATGTAGTTGCTGGGACTTGAACTTATGACCTCCACAAGAGCAGTCAGTGCTCTTAACCACTGAGTCATCTCACCAGCCCCCAAAATCTCTCTCTCTTAATACCTACACTTAAATCTAAAGTCTGTCCTGTTTCTTCTCCTAATAAAGCACCAACTTTGCTCTTCTATGACACCTCCTAAATTCTTTTTTCTGGCATGATCAAGGACGTGTTTTTAACCAAGAGACTGTCTTCAGGGCAGTTCCTCAGGCTCTAGACACCAAGGTGAGCAGTAACTCCCAAGCATTGGTGGAAATGTCATCATAGGTCACCTGTCAGAATTGACCAACCCCTACAGCCAAGACTCTGTAATTCCTTACCTTCTTTGAATATCAAACTGTTTGTTCAGGATTCACCCTGACCTAATGAACTGTCATAAACCCTACAGGATTAACTGTTGTTTCAGAACATAAGAGTAATTATTAATAACCACATAATGAAATTAATATTGGGCCATATGGAAATCTCTCTGCCAAAGAAATTAGTCTACTACTTTTTTAGTATAGCCTCAGGCAAGTTCTTAAGACAGGGAAGAAAGCAGCCAAATTCTTTGTCAAAATATCACAAGAACTTCTGGGCCAGTTGTTAAAATTGTTCCCCACTGAGACCTCTGGAGTTGGGTCTCCATGGTCCATACTACTCTTACAATTTCTGTCTTCCAAGTCTCTGTAAGAATGACCCATTTAGCTCCATTAATGGTATGCATCTGCCTTTCTAGTCCAAAATTCAAAGGTACCTATAGTCCTGTAAAAACAACATAGTCAGGCCTATCACAGCAGTATCCCACTGTCTGGTACCAACGTCTGTCTTAGCTACTTTTCTATTGTTGTGATAAAATACAAGGACCAGAGCAACTTATAGAAGGAAGGGTTTAATAAAGCTGTCTCCTTAGAGATCTGCCAGAGTCTGACACATTCAGAGGCAGATGCTCACAGCTAAAGACTGACCTGATCAAGGGTTTCCCAATGGAGAAGTTAGAAGACTGAAGGAGCAGAAAGGGTTTGTGGACCCATGAGGAGAATAACAATACCAACCAACCAGAGCTCCCCAGGGTCTAAACCACCAGCCTGAGAGCACATAGGGAGGGACCCATGACTTCATCTTTACATGTAGGGGAGGATGGCCTTGTTGGGCATAGGTGGGAGAAGAGATCCTTGGTCCCATGAAGGCTAAACACCGAGTGTGTGTGTGGGGTGGGGGGAGTGAATTTGAGGGTAGGGAGTTGGGAGTGGGGGATAGGTGGGGACACATCCTCATAGAAGCATGAAGAGGGGGGATGGGATAGGAGGTTCCTGGGTGGTGGGGGGAATGGGATAAGGGGATAAAATCTGAAATGTAAATATAATATCCAAGTAAATAAATAAACAAACAAACAAATAAATAAATAAAAAGAGACTACAGTTTCTGCCAGGTCCAGCATGGCCTTGGTAAAGACAGAATGACATGGTTCCTTGTCCTGTCCAGCAGGACATTAAACAGAGGTCCGGGGAGATCACCTAAGAGGGAGGGGGGTAAGCAGGCAAAGACGCAAAGAAAGACAGCTTGTCTATAGGCTGATCAAACCATAATTTTTACTTTTTCACACAGGGGTTATATACACAAAAAGGTAGGATGTGGGGAAGGGGATGACACAGGAGTGTAGGTGTTCGGGGGGAGTACAGATATCTTCCAGAACAGTGGGGTCAGCTGGGTGAAGGTTCAGGGGACAGGACACTATGACTCTGCCTATGATTCACTTGTCCTTATCTAAGTTGGTACTATCCACCAAGGCTACCCAAGGTCTATGACTACTCAGGCTTCCACCAAAGCTGCTTGTTTACAATAGCTTCTAGCCATCTGTGTCAGTGTTTTCCCACAGAGACACACGACTTTGTGCTAACAGGCTGACTTAGGCCTATGGCTGATTTTAGGCCTTCAGGTATAAGCAGAGATGTCCCTGACAGTTCCTGTCCCCAGGACAGGGCCAACAGGCATGGGCCTCCACAAGTGTCAATGGTTGCTGAGGGTCTAAGGCTTATTTGTATGTAAAATGTACCTATATTTCCCCTTCAAGGAATTTCCTCCATGTTAATAATAATGACTCCATGGTAGTCAGAGACAGCGTGAGGTGAAGGTGTGTCTAAGGTCTCACCAAACTGGTAAATTTGGGGATCTGCTGGACAGCCCTTAAGGCTGTAGAAAAGAACTCTAAAAACGTGGGTTCAAAAAGATATGACTTCTCAAAAAATAAGGATGCAATATGAATTATATGAGGGACTTCACGAATCTAAAAGAGCAAAAACAGCTGTGCTGGGAGCCGACTTGTAAGCAGGAGATCTCAGAAAGATAAAGGGGGAAAGATGGAGCAGAACCACATGGCCTGAAGAAGCCACAAGTAGCAAGGGGTTTTATAGCTGGCAATAAATTAGTATAGTGATAGATATGCCCAACCTAGGCATATAGCTTATAAATAAAATAACTGGTTGTGTGTGTGTGTTTTATATGGGCTTATTGGGGTAAGAAATTACTGCAATAGATATGTCAAATAAAAAGAAAACTGGACTGGTGATCTGCAAGAGATGAGTTATCCAGAGAATTCTTTAGAATAGCAAGGAGAACTGTCTCAAGTAGAACTTAGGAAGAGAGCTATCTGGAGATCTCTGGAGAAAAGAGAACAAGGGGAAAAGCAATCCAGAAAGCTATCTCGAGCAGAAGATAGGACTTCAGCTTGGTCCAACAATTTGACTTCGAGCCGTTAGTTTTGAAGCTCCCACACACGCCTTCCTCAGAACCGCTCTCCAAGCCGAGGCTGGTCCTTAGCAAGTTTCAGAGTCATAGGAGTCCATCAGTGTCATGGTCAGGAAGCATGACAGCTGACAGACATGGCAACTAGAAGAGGAGCTGGGGGCTCACATCTTGAACTGCAAGAGTAAACTGGGAAAAGTATGTGACTTTGGAATCTCAAAGCCTACCCTCAGTGACATATGTCCTCCAGCAAAGCCTAAATATCTCCAAATAGCATCACCTTCTGGGGACCAGGTACAAACATGTAAGCCATTAGGACATTCTCCTTCAAACTGCCACAAAGAGTTATGTTAATTATTTTCCTCTGCAAAGTAAATCAATTTGAATAATGTCTTCAGGAATAAAATGGGGGTGAGGGTGGGAACACTGGAAGAATTACCAGTATGTTAAGGCATTATAATCACAGTAATAGGTAATCAAGGTAGATTTCCCATCTGTAAGAAACTTATTGTGGGAAGAAGTCAAATTTTCCTAATAATTAAATGCAAAAAATTAGTTGAAAAGTTTGTTTATAATAAAAAATTTGCTATTTTATACAACTCAAAGGGATGATTATCATCTATTTAAAATCAGCAAGAGAATGACGAGGTAGACTAGTTTATATTTGGCTATCATAAATAGTTTTCCATAATGTTGTATACATCGATTTAGAAATTAATTGGCAAATTATATTAAATCACAATTCACAAAGGTAAAGTTTGTGTCTTTTGTGAAATACACTAAATGATCTCATTCTAAAAATAAATGTCCTCTTAAACATATTCAAATATAAGCAATGTCTAATTGTTTTTAATATGTATGGTTATTACATTGCCATCTTAGACATTTGCTGAATTATATAAAACTGAATAGCAGTAATTTAAAGTTCCCCCAAAAGTTCTATGACACTGGCGTGGTGAGCTGTGTTCACAGATGTGAACAAGTCTGGAAAGCCCCAGGACTAGATGATTGCGCAGTTAAATATTTCTGCATTGAAGTATTTCCTCTTTGTAGATATCACTGAATCAGTGAACCACATCAATGATTTGGTAACAGAAAATGAACAAGCAGCTCTGATTCTGCAAATAATTTGGAAATCATGAGCCATTGTCACCTCAGATGAGGCCTGACAGTCTTACATTCTTCCCGCCCCCGCTCCTGGAAATCCTCACAGCCAGATGCCAAGGGATTCATCAACCAGTCAAGATGATCGGCTTTATTAAGCTTATAGAAGACATGTATTCAACTTAGTTACTAAGAAAAAGTCCCAGCTCATCAGAATTTAACAAAGTGAACGGAATCAGAACAAATCAATGAATGTGTTCTGTTGATTTTAAGTCTCCATGTGCTCTGGAGATGACAAAATTTAAAAAAAAAAAACTAATAATACAAAAGACCAATAAATGAAAACAGCATTTAGCTTTCCTCTGGAGCCCAGAAGATCCTGAACCCTGGCCATTGGACACTAAGTTGTCTACAGTATTGGAATTCAATATTGCTTTAATTTGATTGACTGTGCCCTAGTTTTCCCTCCTAGAAAAAAAAAAAGTATGTAACTTCTTTAAAAAAAAAAAAAAAAAGAATCCCACATTTAAGAGACTTCAAAATTTTAGAGAGAGTTTTCAATTTTGATATTGAAAATTTTAGAGTTAGGTATTATAGATAGAGACTTGGTATGTTTTACAAAAGGTTGAGCTTTGAAAGTGTTTAAATTTTTAAAGACTGGGACTTTGAAAAGAGTGTTATGTTGTCATATTAGTATTAACATGGTAGGTTGAGGTCTACAAAAAAGGAGAGCTTATGGTTTAAGGGTGTTTATTATGTTTGTTTGCCAAGTTGACAAGGAATAATATGTGCTGGGTCTTTTTTTTTTTTTTTTTCAACTTGACACAGACGTACCTGGAAAGAGGACTCATAATTGAGAAAATATTCCATAAGATTGGCCTGAAGGCAAGGGTATAGACCATTTACTTGACTGACAATTAATGTGGGAGGGTCCCAGCCTATTGTGCATGGTACCAACTCTAGGTAGGTGTTCCTGAGGTATATTAACAAATCAGGCTGAGCAACCTAGTGAGCTATGATTCTCCATAGACTCTGCTTCAGTTCCTGTCTGCAAGTTCCTGTCCTGACTGTCCTCAGTGATGAACAGTGATATGGAAGTAAAAGCCAAATTAACCCTCCGTCCCCAAGTTACTTTTGGTCATAGTGTTTTATCAAAGCAATACAGACTCTAACAAAGACAAAGATGAACAGTTACTCTAAAGTGAGCTAATACTAAAATCCTATAATACTGCAATTTAAATCCTGCCCTTAAGTAAAATTCATCAGGTTTTCTGTTACTATGGATTGAATTGTTAATGTTGATGAGTCCTTTAAGCTGTATTTAATTCATTGTATGAAGTAAGGTATAAAAGTTAGGTATGTGTACCAAGTGTACTGTAGAGTGAAAAATTATAAAGGCTATTTTATGAAATATGTGTAGATTCTTTGCCCTTAGACCTGGGCAGAAAAGTGCAGATTCTAGAACAAGGAACTGAAAATAAGATTTCAGGCCTTCACTTCCCCGGAGCACATTCTGGGTGGAGGACATTATTCTCTGAATCAAGCCTCAGGCAGTAAGCCCGCCTATGGGTGGAAGAGGCCCAAGGCAGGAAGACACATTCCTGACTACAGATAAAGATGCTGCCACCTAGATGGGGCTATAGCCGGAAAAAGTAAAGATAGTTAATCTGAAATAGTTAATAAATGACAGGGTGGGACACAGTGACATGGCTATTAACCTTTCAGGGTGGGTTTCTCTGGAATGTTTCGCTATTCTTATGTTATGTATGTTATGTATCCTGGGCAACCCCTCACCCCAGGTTTGTGGTTTTGCTCTTTAAAAGACCCCTTACCCATCACTCTGGGCCAAACCTTGCTCTTCAGAGAGAGAGCTTGTGGTTTGACCACTGGCCAATTTCCCTAATAAAGCCTCTGCTGATTGCATCCAGGTATGGTTTCTTGTGATCTTTGGGTGGTCGTGATCTCCTGAGACTTGAGGAAGGGCCTCCTGAGTATGGGGGTCTTCAGTACCAACCATAGGCCTATTGTAAGAATTAACAGGAAGACTATCAGAGTAAAGAAAAAAATGTCTTGGGAGATGGCTTGGTAGTTAAAGAGCACATCTCTCCAGGTATATCCAGGAATGCACAAGCTTGTGTGTGTACACACACATGCAAACAGACCAATATCACATAAATTATCATAAAGTAGTTGTGAACCTTTGGAAAATTCCGTACATAATTTATATTTTCATTCCTGAATTATAATTCCTGGAATATGTTGAAGGCTAAGTGAGTTTATAAGTAGAAAGAGAAACAACACCAACTGCCATGTTCTAAACACTGCTGTTAGATGATTCAAACTTTCATCCAGCACCTGGGTAAAAGCTGAGCAGCTGGGCTTACATTGACAGACAGACAGACAGACAGACACATATGCATAAACACATGCACACACCCACATACACCATATCACATATACACCACACACGCATACATACCACACACGTATAACACTGCACACATACACACATATACAACACACTACACACACATACAACACACAAACAAACATACCACACACATAAATACAACACACACACGCACCACTCTACGTACACACCACACACACATATACAACACCACATACATACACACATACAACACATACCACATACACACATATACAACACACACACACAAACATACCACACACACATACACACCACACACACATACACATATATACAGCACAAATACACATACACACATAACACACACACAAACATACCACACCACACACATACACACAAATATATACCACACACACATACAACACACATACACACAAATGGAATCCATCGGCTGCCTGCAGTTTTAAATTATTTTGTGTCTTTGTCAGCAGCTGGCAGATAATCTGACTCAAATGCATTTATACATTATGATTTTTTTCAAAGCATTAAAAATTATTTTTTAAAAGTGATTGAGTGGTCTTAAATTCTAATAGTGTTATCTCTTATAACAAATTGAAGACAAATCAGAATATTATGGGTAAATTATAAATGAGACTAAAATGGGGAGGGATGGGGCTCAGCTTTGCACCTCCTATCTGCCTCTCCCAGGTCACATAAGCCCAGGAATGTCTGACCTTCTGACATTGCTACCTGATGCTGCCATCTGCAAATATGCCCATAGCATGTAGCCCAAAGGCCACAGCAGAGTTTGGATAGGCCTAGAGAAGGTGAACATGCTAAAACCATAATTTATAAAAAAAAAAATACATTAGAATTTATTACTCTGTTTTAATATTTATTAATTCATTTACTTATACAATAAAAAAGTTGTCAGATCAAGCATACATCACGGAGAACTTCCCCCACATTATGCCGGTGTCAGCTAAGCCCAATGTCAGAAAGTAGACAAGTTTTTATTTCTCTGTAGGAAATAAAAACATTTGTGGGGTTGGATGGATTTTTAATGGGGATTAAAAATCATTGAGCAAGTCAGAAATGGTGCAAACTGCAATGTAAATGGGCAAAATCAAAGACAAAAACACAAAGAAACCCAAGTGCTTTATTACCTTAAAATGCTGCTTGCATCCAAAAGTCAATTGTCCTCTTATTTACCCTTACTGGGATGGATGCACAAAATGCTTTGTTTCCGAGGAGGCAGCAGGGGTACCCAGTACATGTAAGGACTCATCTTCTTCAGTCGGACATCACCATGTGTTCAAATATTAGGCATACCACCTACTTGAGGGAGGTTGTCCCACTAACCTCTATTTGTCTCTAATCCTCTAAAATCAAGCATGATAATAGCTAGCTCACTGTTGCATCTCTGGATGGTTCTTACCCCCTGGAGCAGAGCCTGTCACATCCTGTCCAGTAATTACAAAGAACCAAAAATATGGAACTGTTATAATATTTTTCATTTTTAATTATAGTATAATATAATTACATAATTTCCTCCTCTTTCCTTACTCCAAATGCTCTCATGCGATACCCCACTCACATTTCTCTCTCTCTAATTTGTGGTCTTTTCTTAATTGTTGGTGTGTGTGCCAGTGTCCAGGAACACCATATATATATATATATATGGAGAGAGAGAGAGAGAGAGAGAGAGAGAGAGAGAGAGAGAGAGAGAGAGCGCTAAGGTGGGAGGAATAAGGAGAGGAAGAGGAAAAGGAAGAGGAGGAGCGAGGTGAGGGAGAGAGCAAGATGTAGGAGGATGAAGAGCCATGCAGGTATGGAGAACAGTACTGGGTAACAACTTATATTTAGGTTAGCTAATTGTGAGACACCTCTAATTGTATGGGCATATTGTTATTGTACATTACTAAACATATAAAGCCTTTAATTATTCTTTAAGCATTAGAATTTCATTCATATCGGGTACCGTGTGGATGGCGGGATGGTCTTGGGCTACTGCTCAGCCTTGTAGAGACAGTGTGGAAGATTGGCAGAACCATCTCCCATGCTGGCATCTCCTGGGTGGCAGGGCCAGGGTCTCTGGCTGACCGTTTCTAGCTGCAGCGCGCATGTGGCCTCTGGCCCCTGAACATGGCGGCAGAGCTAAGCAAAGTCACGGCTGCTTAGATAGTCGGCTCAAGAAAACACCAATTTAAAAAATTACTTCAACACACACACACGTGTGTGTGTGTGTGTAACAGTTGTTGATATATACTGTAAAAGGGTGTGTGTGTGTGTGTGTGTGTGTGTGTGTATACACATACATATATATGCCAGTGTCCAGCAACACTATATATAAATTACACAAATGTTGATATAGAGAGAGATAGAGATAGATATACAAATAAACCTGCTCAGTCAACATAATGGTATTTGTGTATACATGATTTCAGGGATGACCACTTGGTATTGGATAACCAGTGGCGGGGGTTGTTGGTCCTCCATAGGAAAGACTACTTTGCTATCTCTTAGCATCCTTAGTTGCCTGTAGTTCTTTGTCTAGGTTTTAAAGCGCTATGATATTCCTCCCTCCCATGTTAGTTTGTCTTTTGGTGTCCTCCTTGTTCAGATCTTCTTTAGGCAGCCGTGTTGATGAGAGATTCATAGCTAAAGTCTATCTGATCTCTCTAGGAGACGCAATTGTGTGTGAGTGTGTCTTAATAAATACACAAGTTAAAAAGTTAATTCTCCAGATCTTCATTAGTTAAATGTAGAAGCCATATAGATCAACGTGACCCATAATTGAGTGCCAACTAGTTTTCAGTAAGCCAGTGTTCAGGAATATTTGGGTGATTTATTTATGACTGCAAAACAGAACCTAAGTTAAAGAAGTTAAAATGGAAAGTGCATTGCTATGGCAGTTGGCAGTGAGTTACACTGAAAGAACACTCGCTTATCACTTATTGGGCCCTAGATTGAATGTCTAGTGTCTCAAAAATAGTAAAAATATAACATCACGCCGGGTGGTGGCGCACGCCTTTAATCCCAGCACTTGGGAGGCAGAGGCAGGTGGATTTCTGAGTTAGAGGCCAGCCTGGTCTACAGAGTGAGTTCCAGGACAGCCAGGGCTACACAGAGAAACCCTGTCTTGGAAAAAACAAAAAACAAACATATATATATCTCATTACTAGTAACATCTGTACTCGTATCCTTTGGACCTAGAGTTAGGCATCACTCAGGAATGACCTTTCAAAAAGTTACGTGCATCCATTTACTGAAAAGTATGGTAAATATTGCTCTAGTAATTTTTATTCTAACAAAAAAATCACCAACAAAAATATGTCCTGTCTTCCAGGCAATACAGCTAAGGTGTACATTGAGATTCAAGATGAAAATGATCACCCCCCGGTGTTCCAGAAGAAATTCTACATTGGAGGTGTGTCTGAAGACGCAAGGATGTTCGCGTCTGTGCTCAGAGTGAAGGTATGAGGAAAGAATCTCCGATGAGAAACTATGTTGAGAGCAAAGAGCTCTGACTCTTGCAGACAAGCCATAGTCTGATTATTTGCACTGATAGCACTTACATTCATGCTAAAAGCACAAACAATAGATTGCAAATGTTTGATTTCTCTTGCTGGATAAAATACCTTAATGAAGATGACACAAGGAGGAGGGGTTATTTTGGATCACAGTTCCAGAGAGTTTAAGTCCATCAGGATGGAGAAGTTTCGGCTACAGGATCATGAGGTCCACCAGCTACTTTATGAGTCCTTGTTTCTCCCCGCCCCCCTTCTCTACCCGCTTTCTTCCCTTTGAACCCCATTAATACTAGATAAGAAAAGTGCGGGCTGTTAGCTTGTGCGTGGGCGTGGGTCTGTTGGGCTGTGTTGTGGATCCCGCGTGTCTGCCACAGCTCCAGGGAGCAAAAGCACGGGAATTTGATTGAGTTCACTCCACGCAGTACAGGGCAGATGCTGGGCTGTGAGAAGCTTCGGGGCTCGACCAGGCATGGAGAAATCTCAGCCTGAAATCCCACGGGGGCAGGGCTCCTGAGTGGGGGTCTCTGGGCCAACACGGCTGACCAGAAGACTGGTGGTCTCTGTTCTTGGGCTCCCAGACATCGCTGGAAACCACAGAAGAACTGAGATGTGAGGCGTACAGGCTAGATCAGCCCACAGCTGAGAGGAACGAGCAGCAGCTGGGTAGTCTAAGGCCCTCTCCACAGTTCTCCACTACAGGTCCCAAAGACACGAGGAAGTCCATGGTTTTAAAAGATTTATTGTCATGGCAGAAAGTGAATGTGGCTTCACCCCCCTGTCTCTCAGGGCAAACCTGAGTTAAATAGGGAGGGAGGAAGGAGGAGGGTCTGGGAAGGAATGCTTAATTGGCTATGCCCTCTGGCCTTTAGGTATCTCATTAATAAGGAAATCTCTTGAGGCTGAGGCCTGTAGTCACACCCTCTACCTGTGCTGGGTGACACAAACCTTTCTTTGGGAGGGGCTGTAGAGGGCTGAAGCTAAGTGAAAGGAACCTGGGCCCAGGAGCAAAGCCTAACACCTGCCATCCCATTAGGGTCTGGGGTTCGAGGCCTGTGCTCTACCAGGCACCCAGCTGCCTCTCACAGCCCACCATCCCACAAGAAAGGATAGAGAGGAAAGTGGATTAGAAAAGGAGTAATATTATCATAAGACTACTTCCTGCTAATTAGAGGCACCGAGTAACTTGGGGCAAGTTTGATCTTCACCTTCAAGATATCCAATTTCTTCTCGTTGTTGTTTCTTCTTGTTGTGCATGACTGTTTAACAAACAACCAACCAACAACCCACCCTGCCTCTCAGGGCTCTAGCATTTATATACCCTCTGAAAAGTCCCTAGAATTCTCAATGTCACACAATCGCAGAAACTATCTGCAGCTGGCAAAATCGCACCCCCTGCCAGAGCACACGAGGCAAATCATAGCTGCTGAGAACGATCAGAAGCAGCCCCATATCCCACACCTGGAGTTAAAATGGAAACATATTCTTATAATGTGTCTCTTATTTGTTTTTTGAGATACCAAAATCGTTACTTCCAGACAGTTAGTGGGACCAAGCTTTATAACCTCAAAGCCCACCCCTAGTTACATACATCCTAAAGGTTCCGTAACCTCTCAGAAAAGAACCAAGTATTCAAACACATGAGCCTGAGGGAACATTTCACATCCAAACATGATAGAAATATATGGATTTAATTATCTAAACTCAACACAGATTTTTTTTTTCTTAAATAAAGTGGAACACTTTATATATTTTTACTAAGACTGGGATCAAAATATTTACAATGTTTTCATAAAATGTTACAATGTTTACCCTTGGTACATTTTAAATTTTTATTGTCTTATGTGTTTGTTTGCCTGTTTATTTGTTTACTTATTATTGTGTTTATGTGGCGCTATGGTTGGGGTTACATCAACACCTACCCATCAGAGGCCACATTTCTGGAGTCGGTTCTCTCCCTTCTCCTTTATTTGGGTTTTGGAATTTGAGCTCTGGTTGCCAGACTGGTACTGCAAATACTTTTATCTGCTAAGCCATCAGGAGGACAGCCCGCTTGATACCTTTCCACACCTCTATGAGGATCACTGCAGAATAACTCCAGAGTCTCAGAATGAAACTTCTAGCAGTGGATATAGAAATCTATCTATTTCTAATAAAAATAGTTGACTTCTTGCAACAATTTTTCAAGTTTCAAATGGTGTTTAAATTAGCAAAATAATACTCCTTAAGACTGCTAATTTTAATACTCTAATATCAGTCTTTTTAAAAATCCCTTCGTATTTCAGAAAAATCTGGCAAACTATCTAAATTTGCAGAATCCTCAATTTTCAGGTTGATGCTTTCAATTTCTCTCTAATATCCACACGAGCACATCTAGAGATATTTAAAATGCTCTTAAATACTTTCAGTTGCTTTGTTATGACACAATAGAATTTTAAACATTTTCCTCTTATTTGGGGTAAGAGTTCAGAGACTGGTTCATTGTAGATAATCAGTTGTACTTATTTTTCTGAAAGTACCTTAAACACTCTGAACAGCTCTACACTAAAATACACAAACCTTTTTTGATCCCTGGCAAGTTCAGTCTTGGCATTCCTGTGCTTGCCCATGAGAAGCATTTTTCCCCATTAGCAGGGCCTTCTGTGATTAGGACTATGCTTCTATCTTCTTTAGAACTTATCAAATACCTTTAGTAACCCAAAGGAATCTCACCCAAGCCAACAAAGCATGTGCTGGCCTGTAGCTCTTCCAGAATGGCAGGCCCTGATTCCTGAGCTAACCTATGAGTTTGTGGTTAGGAGGAGGAGGAGAAGGGACCCAAGACTGGTGAGTCTGAGGCCAAACAAGTAGAGGAGCTCTGGTCTCAAGCAACCAAAAAGCAATGGTAAAAATACAGAATATAGAAAAGGGTAAAAGCAAGTTCAATTTTCAGATGACACTGGGGTTGGGATGCCCAGGTGAACTTCTACAATGCAACTTATTCTAAAAGTCATATACTGTGTAAGGGGAAATAATAAAGCCAGAATCAAAATACGCAAATGTTAGATTATTCCATTAAATAGGTCCGCAGATGTCTATGGCAAGGGAATTCAGTTTTGACTGTCTTAGACTATTTCGTGATTACTGTTAGAAAATGTATGAACACCAGGGTTTTGTAACAAAAATTGGTTCATTTTGCTTGTAGCTCTGTAAGCTAAAATCCTCCAGCTGATGGGCAGCCCGTCTGTTCAGCCCTTGGTGCAACGCTCTGCCCTTAAAACATAGGGCTGTATGAAGTATCGGGGACAGGAGGACACACTGGGAAATTGAAACTCATTATATAAAAATTTATTGGTTTGAGAAATAAGTTTAACCCTGGAGACCTGGCCCATTCCCAGAAGAAAGTATTAATCCCTTTCAAGAGTAGTGTCCAATGATCTAACGTCCTTTATCGAACCCGTTTCTTAAAGACCTTTCAGTACTATTAGGTTAACCAAGCTTGCCATGAATACACCTTTGCAGAACAAACCATCTCTACACTTCAGCATTACTACAATCCAGTAGTATTTGTAAAGGACACAGAATCATGTACTATAAGCAGAAACAGAGAGGGATAAGGTCATCTGCCTTTATCCCTAGGATCTGTGGTGGGTATAGCACAGGGGCCACCATTCAAAAGTGGTATGTTATTTCTCCTCTGGGGAAATGAGCCAATTCAAGCCAGATTAGATTATATTAAAGGCAGGTTTATTGAAAAGCTGCTCTCAGGTGTATTCACTGGCCCTAAAGATTGAGGCCAGAGGAGTCACTATGGGAAGGCAGCAGGGGGTGGGGGAAAAAGGGGAGAGAGAAAAAGAGCACATATACAGAGAGAGAAGGAAGGAAGAAGACGAGGAAGAGGAAGAGGAGAGGAAAAGGAGGGGGAAGAAGAAGAGGGAGAGAGGGAGAGGGAGAGATTAAAATGTCTGGATTATATAGGGAGGAGCCTCTGGGGGAGGGGCTGGAAAAATTTAAGTTTGCGGACAGGGTACACCAAGTAGGGACTAAGGGATGCCGGGAGAATCTAGAGGCCAGGGCAGATTTGATAGGTAAAATGCAAGCCTTAGTCCCTTGCCCCCAGTCCGAAACCAAACAAAAAGAACCACAGAAAACTATCTTTGGTAGCAGAAAGGCATGGAAAGAAGGAACAGAGCCAATATACGAGGAGACAGTAACTATTCCAGAGACTCTGTGCTCTAGGAGATCTAGAGAAATATAAGCATGAAGTACGGGTGGGAAGAATTCACTGCAAGTCAGAGCGTTTCGTGGAAATCAGTATTCGACAATGAGACGTGCCCTTGCCATGATCAGAGACCGTGGAATGGAATGACTGACTGAACGTAGTTTAGCAGTGCACTGATAGACGACAGCCCTGATGACGTAATTCAGTTAGGAGAACACTGTGGATTCAAAGGAAGGAACCATTTAATTAGTAAAAGAACCTTCCCCCTCCCCACCCCACTCCTGCCTCCGCCCCCGGGAGGACACACAAGATAACAGTGGTAAAGAAGGTGGATAGATCAGAGAGGAGCTTATACAAAGAAGAGGATCTATACTCACTTGCAGGGCAGCAAGCAAGTGCAAAAGCCAGTGAAATATGACCGGAGGCAAGAGACCGATGTGCCGATGAAATCAGGCTTTATTGGCCTGACACGGTTGCCGATCACAGATCACAGATCGGAATCCAGGAATCTTCTCTTTCCCGTCTTTGCCCAATAGACATGAGTGACAGCAATCCTCCATTCATACTTTGAGTGGAAAAAAAAAATATTATTTAAAAGTCACACGGAATTGGATACTACTACTCCCCTGGGATGTTTGAGAGAAAGATGGTTTTTAAAATGACAAATCTCCTGGGGTTACGAGAGAGGCCTTTTAAACCACTTGCTGTCACGTCGCGTATTAGAGTAACGCCAGATTTCATCTACTGTGAATAAAAGTTATTTTTTTTTTAGTCTGCCATAAAATAAAAATACCGAAAGTCATACATTTCAAAAGACTCTGTCAGTTAAAGAACAAGGGAGGAAAAAATGTCATATAAAATACGAATGACAGTGTAAGACGGTACTTTGAGACTTCAAGAAAAAAAAAAAAAAAAAGCTGTACTCCCTTAGAATATGGAGAGCCGGGTTGGGCTGGTGCTTAAAGATATGCTATAGGAAGATAACAGAGAGAGATCACTGCTTGAGTGAATTGCCCAGTATGTGGTGGGAAATAAGTAAGTTCTCCATTGGAGTATTTAATGTGATAATGGGCTTGCTAGGTACTCATGCTTAAAAAGTAAGTGTAGTGTATTGTTACTGTGTACTAAAAACACAGAATGAGCTTTCTGTTCTCCTTATAACATTCTAGTTAATGAGACAACAAGGGGGAAGAGGGGGTAAGGATAAGCAGTAGTTAACTCTAGGTGGGCATGCCATCTAAAGCTTTAGATTACTGCAGGTTTATACTACACTGAGTAGAAAATAATCATTTGAAATGGAGGCACAGGCAACTTTAAATTATGTCATGATTGGACAGTTTAGAAGATGTTTGGGTTTTCACATGCTTAACTTGTCTAAATTTATTCAGGTGGCTATTCTCTTGGGGGTCTTATGCCCTAGGAGAGGCTGTGCCTGCTCTGCAAACTGACCCAGCCTGAACTAACCCCCCCTTGTCCTGTTGTAAATGATGCCCTTGGACAAGGGTGTTCCACTCATTTTGCACACGTGTATACAACCTCCTGAGCAATGTTTCACGAGACAGTGTTTCACATGGGAATGAAGTCTTCTTGGGAAGTGAAGTGTTCAGGTCATGTTCAAACAATACTCAGATTATGTTAGGTCACGGATGGTGAAGACTAAACCGGCCTGATCAGCACTTGCTCTGGTTTAATGCTGACACAGTTGTTACAAAGTGCTTCACCACATTGATTTCCACTGGCAACAAGTAATAAGTCATTTTAATTGCAGAGAGTGGGAGGAGAGCCCGATACTATTTTTTCTCTTTAGTCTTTAATTCAAGCCATTAGCATCAGTTAAAAACTTCACTCTTGGGGCTTTGGGATAGTTCAGTGATAGAGGGCTCACCCCATCACCACAAATAAAAAAAAAAAGTTAGTCTTAATCTGTAATCAGAGTAATTTAAAGCAAGAACTCAAATACGCATATACATGTACATAACAATGTCAGCCAAAATGATAAAAGGTAGGAACAATTTATTGGCTATACATGAATGGATAAGCTACTGGAGTCTACATATGAGGGAATATTATTCAGCCCTGAAGGAGAGTCAATTCTGACACTTAGTGTATCCAGGATAAGCACTGAAGACATGATGCCTAGTGAAACAGAGTAGACCTATGAGACACGTCAATGATGTGACACACTTAGGTGAGATATGTCAGCAGGTTATGTGTGGTGTCATTTTGAAGTTTCTATACATGTAAACTGTTTTTGCTTCGAAGCACATGTTATTTGAATACAAATAGTACATCAAATATTTTCTTTGATGTGTTTGTAGTAGATCTTGGCATAAGTGATTGTTGAGTCTTAATAAGGTGTTCAACATGACCGTAAGATTTACTGAATTTTGACTTTTAAGTTACTGAAGCCTTAAGTCTAAAGAGAAAGTTTATGGAGATTAAAGGAAAGGCCAGAAGAGGCGTCAGGTCCCCTTGAACTAGAGTTACAGATGGTTGTGAGCCACCAAGTGGGTGCTGGGAATCGAACCCAGGTCATCTAAAAAAAAAAAATAACCAGGTGTTCATAACCTCAGAGCCACCTTTCCAGCTTCATGTTATGGTATCTTTCCAGGATCATATTATTAATTTCTGTTGGCACATAGAAGTAGAAATGTTCAATAGGAGTTTGCAAGTATGACACAATGTTTTTCAAAACTTTTTACTAAATAACATCCAACTTTTTAGCAGTACCTGAGCACTCTGGTTGTTCCAATTTTCTTTTCTGTCTTTGGTATTTTAGCCATCTTATGGACATATGATGGCTTCGTGTGCTTTATTCTCATTCTTTAATATTAATATGATTTAAGCACCCCATCATACTTCTAAAAATGTATTTGTATTAACCTCGTGGGAGTGTTATAAGTGGAATGCTGGGTGTGTGGAGGTCAGAGGGTAACTTCACAGAGTAGGTCCTTCCCTTCCGCTTTTATATGGGTTCTGGGACTCCGTTTCATGTGATCAGGCATGTGGAGCCAGTTTCTTCCCTGACTGAGCAGGTCCATCAGCCTACTTCCTAAGGTTATCCTCCTCATGCAGAGCCTAGGCCAGTATGCTTACAGTTCTTTCTGTTGTGATGGCTGTTATTTACATATGCACCCTGCATTTCTCCCTTTCCCTCCTTCCACCTTCTTCTGTATTGGCCTGACCCTCCTTCCCTCAAGCACCTCTCCCTCCAGTTTCCCAGATCAGATCACATAAACCCTGTGACAGCCCCTTCTGTAGCTACCCAGTTTCTTTATTCCAGCAATGGTTCGACTTTCCTGGTTTCTGCAGTTATTCCAGGATATATACTCACATCTAGGGGTTGGGAGCTAGGATTCTCCATTAAGAAAAAAATAGGATCTTTGTGTTCCTGAGCTTGGGTCACCTCACTCAATGAGATCCTTTCAAAGTTCTATTTATTGACCTGCAAAGTTCATGATTTTATTCTCCTTTACATGTGACTGTTATTTCATGGTGTATCTTTACCACATTTTCATCATTCGTTGATAGCTTGTAAGACATTTAGGTTGTTTCCATTCCCTAGCTACTGTAAGTAAAGCAGAAATGAACATGGTTGAGCAGGTATTAAATAAGGTGCCCAGTCCTTTGGGCACATGCCAAGGAGTAGCGTAAGTGAAGTCATATGGGAGATTCATTTTTAGTATTTACAGAATTCCTCCATACTGATTACTATAATCCCAACAGTGAATGAGGATTCTTCTCCTCCCCCACCTTCTCCAGAATTTGCTGTCAATTGCTTCTTTCATATTTGCCATGCAGACTAGGGTAAGATTGTACTGGCTGCTTTTATGTCAACTTGACACAAGCTAGAGTCATCAGAGAGAAAGGAGTCCTGTTGGAGAAACTGCATCCATGAGATCCAGCTGTAAGGCATTCTCTCTATTAGATATCAATGGGGGAGATTCCAGACCATGGCAGGCAGGTGGTTCCATCCCTGGCTAGTAGTCCTGGGTACTATAAGAAAGCCAGAGAAAGCAAGCCAGTAAGCAGTACCTCTTCACTGTCTCTGCATCAGCTCCTGCTTCTAGGTTCCAGCCCTGCTTGAGTTTTTGTCCTGATTTCCTCCAATGATAGACTATGGTCTGAAAGTGTAAGCCAAATTAACTCTTTTCTCCCCAACTTGCTTTTTTGATCAGGGTGTTTCATTGCAGCAATAATGACCCCCAAGAGAAATTGGTACCAGAATAATAGGGTTTTGTTGTGACAGACCTGACCATGTTTGGGGGAAGATTGTGAAAGGGCTTTGGAACTTTGGGCTAGAAGAGCCATTGAATGTTAAGAGCTCAGTGAGAAGTTCTTTGGGAGCTTGGAAGATGAGAAATGCAGAAGATGAGGGACAAGCTTGTAAAGTTTCAGAGAGAAGTATAAAAACTCTTGCAGGTTCTTGCCAAACAGCTCCAAAGGCTCTCTGCCTCTCCCCCTTTTTTTATTTCATAAACAAGACTGAGCCTGTCTTAGGTCATTCTGACAAGAATGCCTTCCTTACCCATCATGGAATATGCATTATCAAAAGCAATGCACTTCTGCCTTAGGTTGGTAAGGCTCTGTGCAGAATCTTTCCTGTCCTTGACTTGCCAGCCTGTTAAATTAGTAACTCTGTCTGGAGTTCCACTGACAATGGCTAAGGACAAGAAAGTGGGCTTCAGGTAGGAATCTGACATTAAGCTAGAACAAAGATGTAATTTCAGACAGGAATGTTAATCAGGCTAGAACAAAGAAGTAGGCTTCAGACATGAAAATGACTTGGGCTAGACAGGGAAGTAGGCTTAGATATTATGGTCATCCTGATAAGCCCTTAGAAATAGTGATTATGGAACTTTGTTTATTGCCTTGCTTATTCTTTGACTATTTGTGTTTATTGTCTTGCTTGTTCCTTGACAATTTGCATCTATTGAATTGCTAATTCCTCAACCTAGAACTGACCTTAATACTTGCCTGTAATTAAAATGGTATAAAAGCAAAACGGAGGAGGGGGGATGGAATAGGGTGTTTCTGGAGTGTACGGGGGAAAGGGGATGACATCTGAAATGTAAATAAATGAAATATCCAATTAAAAAAAAAAAAACTCTAGCAAGGCTGTTTGCGATTTTGATTAAAGATTCTGTGGTTCTGGTTGGCTGGGGCTGAAGAATCAGCTGTGATTAACAAACGATTAGAAGTACTGAAGTGAAACCTTTACATTACTGGGACAATTGTTGCTGGTTGGCTGGAGATAAGAATTAAAGGTGATCAAGAAGATACAAGCTGAGGTACCCAAGGAGGGGCTTCTCAATTTCTGAAAGGGGAGGGGTAATGGGGGGAGAAATTTTTTTAGGGTGGGACTAGGAGGAGAGGTGGGAAGGGGAGCTAAGAAAGACCTGGATGTAAAGTGAATAAATAAATTAACTAATGAGAAGGATGAGGTGGAGGAAGATGAGGAGGAGGGGAGAAAGGAGGAGGACCAAGGGGAGGAGACCAGCATCACCAAGGTGAAATCTTTTAGGAAGTATTTTCTGACATCACAAAGAGGCTGTTTTTGAGAGGCAGCCATGGTTGTACCTCATTCTGGCAGCTGAACTTGGTAATGTGTGAGAACCACAGATAATACTAGTTTTGAAGGCATGAAGGAGTCATGGACAGCAGCTCAGACTTGACACTGTGAGAGCCCAGGAGAGGCCATTGGTGAAGAAGGTATAGCCTCAGTAGCAGTTCAAAGTCCAGGACTGAAGGGGCCATGCAAAGAAGCTGAGGTTTAGCACCAGGAAGAGAGCCTATAAGGGGCTATTGGTGAAAGTACATGACAGCAAAAGACCCTGACATTTTAAAGATGCCAGTTGCATGGAATGGCCACCAAGAACAACAGCAGCAGTAGAGTGGAGAAAGCTAGAGTGTAAAAAAACAAGCTGTATGCGTTACAGAGGCAAAGATGGAAAAGTGACCCAAGTCATTTGGAGAAGTCCAGAAGATTGTGAGTGGATCCTAGATACTGGACAGTCTAAGTTTGATTTGATTGTGACTGTGCCCTGGAGTTTTCCCTCTTGAAGTAAGAAAGTATTTTAATGGAGCCCACAGATGAGAGACTTTGGATTCTAGAAGAGATTGGATGTTTTATTGGGACTGAAGTTTGAATGAGAGGGAATTTGTAAAGACTGTGGAACTTTACACAATATTTATATTTTTAATGTGAGACTTGGGGGATGAAAAAGAAAGGGTTATGGCTTTATAATCATGTGTTTGTGTATCAAGTTGACAAGGGATCCGTTGTACTGGCTGGTTTTGTGTCAACTTGACACAGCTAGAGTCATCAAAAAGGAAGGAGCCTCAGTTGAAGAAATGCCTCCATGATATCCAGCTGTAAGGCATTTTCCAATTAGTGATCAGTTGTGGAGGGTCCATCCCATGGCAGGTGGTTTCATCCCTGGCAGATTGTCCTGGGTTCTAGAAGAAAGCAGACTGAGCAAGCCAAGGGCAGCAAGCCAGTAAACAGCACCCTTCCATGGTCTCTACATCAGCTCCTGTCTGCAGGTACCAGCCCAGCTTGAGTTCCTGTCCTAACTTCCTTCAATGGTGGACCCTCTCCTCTCCAACTTGTTTTTTGGGTCATGGTGTTTCATTGAAGCAATAACAATGCTAACTAAGACAATAATGCTAAAATCTCAAAGTTGCTTTGGTTGACATTTCCCTGATTTCTAAGGATAATGAATACTCTTTTGAGATATTTCTTAGCAAGTTTTTCTTCTTTTGAAGACTCTTTGTTCATGTCCCATGCTCAGTTTTTGAATTTTTGTTTTTACTGTTTTCTTTGTGTATTCTAAATAACTAATCTTCTGTCAAATTCATAGCTGGAAAGATCCTCTCCTATTCTGTGACCTACTCTTCACTGGGTTGACTCTTTCTTTAGCTGTGCAGAAGCACTGAAGCTTCATGAAGTCTCACTTGTTAATTGTTGGCCTTTTAAACTGGTCAAATGGAGTCCTTTCAGGTATGCACATCATGTAGGGTACTGCCTATGTTTTCTTCTAGAATTTTCAGTGGTTCAGACTTTGCATTTAGGTCTTTGGTCCAATTGGAACTAGTTTTTGTACAAGGTGATAAACACTTGTCTATTTTCACTCTTCTGCATGTGGACAGGCAGTTTTCAGAACACCATTTATTGACAATGCTTTTTTTTCAGTGTATGTCTTTTTGCATCATTGTCAAATATTAAGTTGCTAAGTTACGTGTGCTCAGGTTTGATCTTGATCTACATGTCTGTTTTGGTCCCAGGATCACATTGTTTTTACCACTCTTGCTCTGTAATACATCTTAAGGTCTGGATTTGTAATCCCTCCAACATTGCTCTTTTTGCTCAGGATTATTCTGGCTCTCTGGGGTCTTTTCTTGCTCATCATTTCATGATTTTTTTTTCTGTTTATTGCAAAGGATCAAACAGGGATTTTGATTGGCATTGCATTTAATCTGTAAGCAGCTTTTGGTACAATGGTCACTTTTCACAATGTTAATTCCATGAATCCATGAACATGAGATGCCTTTCCATTTTCTGATGTCTTTCTCTAGCTCTCCCTTCAGAAGTTTAAGGGTTTTGCTATAGAGGTCCTTTGCTGTCTGGGTTAGATTTATTCCTAGATTTCTAAGGCAATTGTGAATGAGAGTGTGTCCCTGCCACACTGTTGATTTTCTTGTTTCTAGAATTCTTCTTTCTGGTAGAGTTTTTGGAATCTCTACTATATAATGTCATATTGCCTGCAAATTGGCATTGTATGACAACTTCTTTCTCTATTTGTATCCCTTTGATTTCCTTCTCTTGCTTTATTGCTCTAGCTAGTTCTTCAAGTACAATCTTCAATGGCACGGGGGATAATGAACATCCCTATCTCATTCCTGACTTCAGTGGGACAGCTTCAATTGTTCTCCATTTATGTGTCTTTAAATCCATGTATGTGGTTTATTGCAATTTTTGACCTGTGTATGTTGAACTGTCTGCATTTCAAGGATAAAGCTGACTGGGACATGGTGTATAATCTTTATAATGTATGTCTGGTTTGCAAGTATTTTGTTGATTAATTTTTAATTTATGTTCACTAGAGATATCAGACTATAGTTTTCTGTTCTTGTTGTTGTTGTTTTTAATCTGACTTGGGTGATACTGGATTTGCAGAAGTTCAAAAGTGTTCTCCTTTTTCCTTCTTTCTTTCTTTCTTTCTTGCTTGCTAGCTTTCCTCTTCCTTCTCCTCTTCCTCCTCCTCCTCCTCTTTCTTCTTTTTAAATAGTTCAGGAAGGACTAGCTATACATCTTTTAGAATGTCTGATAGAACTCTGTTGTGAATTCCCCTGTTCCTGAACTTTTTTTTAGCTGAAATTCTTTTTAGTACTATTTCAATTTCATCATCTATTATGGCTCTGTTTAAATCATTGACATCTTCTTGGCTTCATTTTGGTGGTTTGGCTGGACATAGAAATACATTCATTTCTTTTAGATTGTCCAGTTTACTGGAATACAGGTTTTTGAGATATTTTGAAATATTGTGAATCTCTTATCTACTGTAATGTTTCCTGTTTGTTTCTGATTACATTCCTGTGGGTCATTTCTTTCTTTTTACTAATTGTACAAAGGGTCTGTCAATTTTGCTTAACTTCTCAAAAAGCTAGGTCTCAGATTTGTTGATATTTTCATTTTTGTTTATAGTTTGCTGATTTCTGCTCTGATATTTTATTATTTCTTGACATTAATTAGATTAGGATTTTGTTTGTTCCAATTTTTTCCAACTTTTGATTTTCATCATTACTGAGGTATTTCCTTGTGCGCTCTCTCTCTCTCTCTCTCTCTCTCTCTCTCTCTCTCTCTGTGTGTGTGTGTGTGTGTGTGTGTGTGTGTATGCTTGCATCTACATTTCTCTTGTAGGAGTGCTATTAACTGTGTCCCAGAGGGTTTGTTGTATTGTTTTTCATTTTCATTTAGTTCTAGAAATTTCTTTTATTTGTATTTATTGATATCTTCTTTGACTCATGCATTATTAAGTAGAGTTATTTAATCTGTATGATTTTGCTTATTTTCTTGATTTTTTTCTGTCAATTTTAAGTTTTATTATACTGTGGTCAAAGGGGATACAGGGAGTCATTTTAATCTTTTGAATTTGTGAATACTTATTTTGTGTCCCAGGAAGTGATCTATTTAAAAACTATGTGCTACTAAATAGAATGCAGTTCTTTGGTGTCTGGGTAAAAAAATTCTGTAGATATCTGTTCATTCTATTTGATGTATAATGTCAATTTTGATGTTTATCTTTATTTTCTGCCCTGAAGATCTGTCTATTGGAGATCATAGATATTGAAAGCACCTATCTTGAAGAATTAATTTTAATCTATGTCTTTAAATCTGTAATTTTGTTTGTTTATAAAATTGGGCACCCCAGAGTTTGCTGCATATGCATTTAGGATAGTAATGTCTGTTCCCTTGCTTAAGATAAAGTGTCCCTCTTTATGTCGTCTGATCAGTGTTAGATTGAACTCTATTTTGTTGGATATTAGTATAGAGATACCTGCTTGCTTCTTGGCCCCATTTTATTGGAGTACTTTTGCCCATCCTTTTTCTCCAAGAGAGTACCTATCTTTAAAACTATGATATGTTTGTGTAAGCACCAGATAGGAAGAGCTTGTTTTCTTTATCCATTCAGCCAGTCTTTATCTTTTGATTGAAGAGTTGAGGTCATTGATATCCAAGGTTATCATTGAGACATGTGCTAATTGTGGTTATTCTGTTGTTGATATTTGGGGTACTTGTTGGTGTTCCCAGTGGTATTTTGTGTTTCAACAGTTATGACTT